>NC_054535.1:34489918-34594918 GCF_017654505.1 Polyodon spathula
TAAAACAGGGATTTTCATTCATCAAGCAGAAAAAGGTCAAATACATGTAAAGGAAACTGTATCTAGGCATTTTTCTGGTTAAAGGGAATCTCAGATACATTTTTCAATATACAGATATACCTCTTACATGCTTTAAAGAGACAAAGTTGGGGGGGGGGTGGGCAAAACAAACCTCCCCACTAATGTTTTCATGGGGAGGGGGTGAGTGCCTCCCCCTGCCCTCCTTGTTCCGACACAGGGTTTTCCTTAAGTTCATTGCAGTACACTTTTATAGTCATTTTGCACTTTAACAAGCTTTTTCTGTGTTTTTAATAATTGCAATTATCTTTTTTTTTTTTTTAATTACCATGATTTTCAGTCTTTATCTTTAACTTACAATGTGTTTGTCTGTGCTTTTACCATGAGATGTAAAACTTTGCGTTTAACATTTAATACAACAGTAAAGTTTTATATTTATCTACAACTGCAGTAAAAGATCTAGTTCTCCTCTTCTCAAGTGACAACACATTTTACAATAATATAAACCTACCTCTCGAGTGACCTAGTGTCTCCAGACACCCTGGTGAAGAGTGCTTTTATGCTGTAGTGTTGCCAGTAATTCACCTCTCTTGATGTGTATCTGAGAAAGCAATAAAAACGTTTCTTATTGTTTTTTGGGGCTTAGTTTAGTGATTTATAGCTGCTAAACACAAACGCTGTCAGTTTGTGTACAGCTAACTAGCCTGATTAATCTCCATGTCAGATCGTCGTGATAACGATGCTAACCTGGGATTAAAAGCTTAGAACTAACATACTAAATTGAAAGCCGCAACATGCAACACATCATCACAGTCATGATTAGGACCTTTCAAGCTCTTTTGCCTGTGTCTGATTTGTGTGTGTGTGTGTGTGTGTGTGTGTATATATATATATATATATATATATATATATATATATATATATATATATATATATATATATATATATATATATATATACATATCAAAGTATCAGTTGTTTCTTTTTTTATTTTCTTAAAAAGCTGCAACTATAAATCTCACATTAACCTATGAGTTTGGCAGCAAGGAAATCAAAATTAAAAACTTTAGATTTTACAGTACAGATGTAAACAACATTTTTATTACAAAGCGTACCCTTGATTTATTTTTTTAAGTACAATTTGCTAAAGTAGAAATAATGTCTTTGTAGTTTCTAACTGTTATATCTTTCCGTTGTACTTACCAGAAGGTCGTTGTTAATATTGAGACTATTACAACTGTCTTACTATATTTTTTACATGAAGTATTAACATTCACAGAGTTTAGTCCCTAAGACAAAAGTAGAATAGTTTTCTCCATGTACTTTTTCTCAGGCTAGGTGTAAAGTACATCCCTATGAAGGTAAATTGTATAGTTCTATAATCGATAAAGGTTACTATACGCTCTGTTGAGAGGGGAAAGAAATTTACAGCCTTTCTTTGTCACAACGAATCATTGCCAAACGCCTTCCTCTTTAAATTCAGAGCACCACAAGTATTACTGACAATAAATCTTATATATTTCTCCACCTTGTATAACAAAATACTTCTGAGGACATCAAATGATCCACACCATTTGCAAGATGTTTTTGTCAGTATAAATTGTTTTGACAAGGAGTTTACTGCTCAGCTCAGAGAATGTCAATGACCAACTCTCAGCAGTCAGAGCAGACAGTGAGTGACAGGCATGGGGAGGCTGGTGATTCATTCATGATCTAGCCTAAACCCCTCACTGCACGACAGCTACCAGAGAGCAATGCCTGAGCTATTCAAGATTGAACCTGTTCATCCCTATACAAAAACAAAAAAAAAAACACATGCCACTGAATATACTACAGAATATTACAGTAAATATTATATACTGATTAGTACCCCCTCCAGAATATGACTGCCGCTTCATATGCGGTACATATTAATGCCTACATTTATCATTATATATAGTTTATATTACTTTTATACTGTGCATTTTTATACTTTTCTTTTTGGTAAGAGCATGTGTTCACTTCTATAGTATCCCTTTCTTAAAATCAGTATTTGCAACCAAAATTAAACATTAGTGACAGAATAATTGACTAACATATATACTTTGTCCTACTCATATACAATATACAATAGTAATTTATAGTAAAGCTCCTGATTGTAAAGTTTTTCATTTTTTTCTTTTTTTTTTTCCTAATAATAGCATATTATTGTACTGTATATAAATTTTTCATGAGTAGTAAGTATTTAGGAAATAGGAATCACAAAACACTATGCCTGTCAAGTCCTAAGATTTATGGACAGGACCATTTTAGTCTTTGCAAAAAGATTTCGAAATTGGACAATTTGACCAACTCTTACTAAATATGTGTCACTTTTCCAAAAATCACAGTCTGCAGCAGTGTTAAAATTAAAAATCTCAAATGAGCAAAAATAAATAATGATTACTGATTTGTTTCACCTGTGGTGCTACTATGTACAAATTGGCATTTGCTCACCAGAAACATAAAATCAGTATTTTTGGACCAAAGCCATTTAATACATTTAAATACACCCTTTGACACTTAATGGATATCAGTAAGACATATTTGCTAATAAAAAGACATCTTCCACATATGGAGACTTTTATGTGCAGTTTAACTGTAGGAGCATGGTGTACATAAGCCACTTAAGCCATGTTTAGTACTGTACTAGAGTTCTACTTTCAAGATGTTAACTTGTACGAATATCTATCAAACTGATCACAATACATTCTGCAAGACAGAAAAAATTAATCACTCCAAAGCAGGTTTACAAGTGCATTCTTCAGGTAGAAACAGAACTACTATAGGTAAAAAAAGGAGTGTTAAACTGCACTGTTTCAAACATGCCTTTTCATCTTTGGTTAACCATGTGTCATATCAGTAATAATAACAAAAAACAGCCTTAAAACTATGTTCCCAAAAAAAGAAGGGTTTTAAGGAGAAAACAGAGTGTGAAAGTAATGGACAAGTGTTTATAAATTATTAATGATTTTTCCTGTCATTTTTGGTGAGAAATGAAAGCTTTGCACAGCAGCTTTCTTCTCAAACAGATTGCAATTTATTTCTCTGCAGTTTGTCCATCAGGCCTCGCTCTGACAACATAATCCAAAACTAATCCTCCATGTTCAGTTTTTCTTGTTGGCTCTCATGCAAACCGCTCAGGCAAATCCTACTACCTGTCAGCCCTCCTGTGTGTGCCAGACAGCCTGCCAGGTTAGCCTCCTGGGGAAACAGGGAAAGACCTACAGACTTAACCCCTGCTTCCCTTCAAATAATCCACTGTAAACACTCAGAGCCTTAACAGGCTAACTGTGCTAATCAGGGCTGGATCTCTTAAAATCTGTATCATACACAGCCCCTAAGAACTAGAGATTTGAGCATCACTGCCACTGACTGATAGGCACAACTGCAAATAGTAGACATCTTGGAATTAGCAAAAAGAGACGATGCATTGACAGCTGCTAATCCCTTCTAAAGGACGCATGCCGGCATAGCTCTACATACAAACAACTTCTGTCCAGGGTAAGGTGACTAAAGTGAGCAACTGCACTTTTAGATTATATTTATAAGGGAAGAAATAACATGTTCTCATATTGTTCAATATAATAATACTAATACTACTAACAATACTACTACTACTACTACTACTACTACTACTACTACTACTAATAATAATAATAATAATAATAATAATAATAATAATAATAATAATAATTATTATTAAAATTACCTTTTTTGTTATGAATTTGACTTAATTATAACAGCTTAAATATTTTCAAACAGCCTGTTAATGCAAATTAATTCAATCTTTAAACACAAATGACTTTAACAAATGGTATTGATAAAGGATAGCATTTAAAAGTGTGAGGCTATCAAAACTCACCGTTTTTCTTCCTATGATGTGCCTTCTCTTCATTTTAATTCAAAGCATGTCATCCTCTGTGCTATTATAGCATCAAAAAAATTCCAGTACAAAAAAAAAAATAGTGGTGTGAGCTCTGAATGCTAAAGCATGGTTGGGAACTTGCAAAGCTCTGCACGTGAGAAAAGTAATAAAACATTGCTCCACTCATTTCATGTTTGAAGGCATGATGTCCAGGTTAGAATCTGCAGTGGGGGATGGTAGTGAATCTATTTGGGTGGGCTTCTGAAACTCACAAGCACAACAGGGAGAGATGGTCTGTGATGACTTCTTCTGATAAGAACATTTATTTTAGACTGTTGTCAATTATTTTAGAAGGATCTAACAGGGTGTTGAGAGCAGAATACACTTTTGAAAATCAAGAGATAATCAGGTGCTGGTAAAACTAGAGGGGTGTTTGCTGTTTAAACTGCATGTTTCATTGCAATTAAAAGCTTGTTTTTTCTGTATCAGAAGCAAGTTAAATATAGTTAGACAATTATTTGTGAAAATATGGATCCATATGCAACCTTATTTAAGGAATATCTGTTTATTTCTGAAAATACATGTACAGTCGCAAACAAAAGTATTGACACCCTACACTTAATATAAGATAATTCAAGAAAACATGTTCAATACAAGCATTTAGTGAACATTAGCCACTAAGTAATATGACAAAGACCAAAATACACAATTCCTGGTAGTTAATAAACAATCTTTATTTAAAAAAAACCCAACAGCAATTAAACAATTTCAACTATTTGTACACGATAAAAGTATTGGCACCTTTACATTAAAAGTCTGTAAAAATCTATGGAAGTAATTAAACACACACACACACACACACACACACACACACACACACACATATATATATATATATATATATATATATATATATATATATATATATATATATATATATATATATATATTGAAAACCATCGCACAGTATCTAAGACCCATTATAAACATAACAGCCAGGAAAACAGGTAATTATTGACAGCATCTGTTGATTGACATTTTTGTAACACAGCAGATGATGGTCAAAACAAAGGAGTTGGATTCATGCTTGAGAAAAGCACTCATAGCAAACTGCAACAAATGAAATGGCTACAGAACAGTGTCAAAGAAATATGGAATACCACAATCCACAATCAGAGCAATAATCAAGAAGTAACAAAGAACAAATTTAACTGAAATGCTTGAAAGAAGTGGACATCCAGGTAGGAGAACCATCTGAGCAGCTAAAAAAAAATCCAAGATTAAAAGCCACGGGCGTTGATTTAGAAGCATCAGGCAAAACAGTGCATGAAAGAACTGCACGAAGGAACCAGAACACAGAATAGTTGTATACATGTAGACCTCGCTGCAAACCACTTTTAAAGGAAATTCATAAAACAAACCATCTTAAATAAGCCAAGAAATATGAACAGGAATCTGAAGCATTCTTCAACACAATTGTGAGTACTGTGAGTATAAAACAGCTTTTCTTTGAATTTTCTTTGTTTTTTGTTAATGAATTTCCTTTAAAAGTGGTTTGCAGCGAGGTCAATAAAGAAAACTTTATACCTACAGTTAAACATGGAGGTGGTTCGTTCATAATATGGCATTTTGGCAGTTCAGGGACTGGAGACACTGATGTGATTGAAGATCGAGTGAATGCAGCCATATATCACTGTGTATTCTACAAATTACAATGATACAATCATTTTATCTTTTATCTTCCAACACAATGACCCAAAGCATATGGCTAAGTCAACTCTGGAATTCTTGAAGAAAATGAAGATAAAAATTCTGCAGTGGTGTTACGTGTGGTCAGACACAGAGCACTGGGTGTTGACACGCCACACAGGCGCACAGATTTAATAACACAAGTGCTGAGACTCGGGTACCAGCAATGGTACTCTTCACTTTTTAATGAAGAAAACAAAACAATACATAAAAGTTTGCCACATAAGGAAAGCGCTAGTCTCATAAAAAGAATGTCTTGCTCAAAGAACCTACACTTTGGGATCAGCATCCCCTAAACTAACCTACTTCTGGTCTCCTGGTGTCCCAGCATTCTCATGGTGACTCAGGCCTCTTCAAATGGCCTTTTCAAATGGCCTTGGCTGGGTAATGCCTTCACAGGCATCATCTTGGAGTAGAAGGGTTTCATGTAGTAGTTCTCTCCATGGAGCAGACGCTTGTCCTCCTTGATGTAAACACAGCATCTGTCTATGTAGCATGACGATGCAGCTTCCTTGAGCTGTGGTGTAGACACCTTTTGACACACTGAGCATGTTTTCTTGAATTACTTGTAGGGTGCCAGTTGTCTATGACTATAGGTATGTCAGGTAAATTCTATTTAATTAATGTAACCACGTCAAATTCAGCATTGAAATCCATCCTGATTAATGTCTAATTCATAAGAAATATGTACTGAGTTTTGGTATTTAATCATAATACAGTTTGCTGTGGACTCAGGGGTTAGTGCAGATTGAATTACAATATGAGAAACCTCTGCAGATATTTTAGCTTTAGTGATCTTTTGAAAATGTGCTCAGTTTGTTTTCTGTGGTTTGCTCCATTCCAGCATGGACCCTCTGATGCTGTATATTGTTGCGTGCAGATTAAGGTTTAGGATAGGATTTCATATGAACTACTGCAGAACTTGATAGACCGTAACAGGCTTGCTCTGGAATATGGGAACATTACTCATTCTGACACAATTTTTCAACAACAGGATGACGAAGTGCTAACTGACAGGTGGCACGGGAAGATGGAGATGTTCGAACTAGATTAATTTACATGTCAATGTTGGGAGCTTCTACAGGGAAAGGCTCCGATGAGGTTGACCCCACTGCAGATGATGAGGCGTCTGGATATTTTGAATCTCTAACCTATTTTGGATTTTGTCTGTGGGAACCTTGGCAGAAATATGCTTGGTACTTCAAAGCTTCAGAATATAGATAAGGCTCTGATATCACAAGTAGTGAGGGAGAGGAGCTAAATTGCACAAAAATCTGAACATGACAACTAGAGATAAAGACCTTCTTATGATTAACACCAGAGGTTGTAGCAAGGATTACTTCTAGCACCCCTCTCAGGAAACAATGTCATTTACCTGATAGGGTTTGCAAGTGGCAGTACACTTACAGGGTGCTGCATACCAGTCTTAAGCAAACACTCTACCAGTCAACTCCTTACCCCTACGAACTCTGATCTCTGCACTTTTCACTGTACAGACCATGGACAGATATACCTCTGCAGCAAACACCCTGTGAAACCCTTTTAAGCAAAAAGTGAATGCAAAACAATATATATCATTCCAGAATAACTGCAGTTGACATGGAAGTGCCAGCCCATTTCAGGTGCCAAATGACACTAAGCAAAGGCTTTGTTAATTCAAGGGTGAGGGAGACACCATTCCTGCTGACAGTCATAGGATTAGACTCCAAAGACTCCACTTAAAATCTTGGCAGCCATACAACATTTTAGGCTGGCCATTTACTCCCCCTCCCTTTTTATTTACGACAATAAACATGGATTTATTTTATTAGAATGTGTTTTTGATGCTATGCATATTTCTTGGGTAATACATATTCGGAAGAGGAAGATTCTGAATAATATAGACACTAGTTTAAACACAATGAAACAGCCCACATGTGTCCAAACTTCACTCAAATGCATGTGTTGTTTCCATGCATGCCAGATAGTCTTCAACAGCATGTCACAGCAAGCATGGCAGATGTACAGTACTTTTCATTTATATAAACAGTTTTAAAATGTACTGTCTGTAGTGTCTCATGCTCATAGCCATGGTTCATTAAAGTTCAAATTAAGTTATGCACAGTAGATCTTATGTTTTCTGAATGATTGTGATATATACATACAGTACATACATACTGCTTGAATAGCACCCCATTTGTTCATGTGTTAATTTGCATAGAACTAATATGGATTATTTGAGTGCCAGTGTCAATTGTGTACATTGTGTGTATTGGTACGAGGCTACTATGTGTGAATATGTTTACATACTGTAAATCCATTTGTTTGACTTTTACTGTATAAGTGTTTTAAATACTGTAAATCACCTTTCTTTACTTGCCATTAATTTGATTTAATTTTGCAACGTCTGTTTAATCTCTGACTTAAATGGTGTCTAATTGTGCTGTAATGTATACAACACATTGCAATTGTAATACAATTTATAGAGTTGTTGGGTCTTTTGAAGAAAAGAAAAGTGATTTACAGTAAATAAAATGTTCAGGTCTCCATTTTAAAACTGCACTGCAGAAAAACGTCACCAAGACATTAACTTTGGAGCAAAATACAAGTAGCCTTTTCTTGGTTTTACTGAAATCCACAGCCTTAGAAGGTCTGACCTGTCATTCAAAAGAAGCCCACCTCTGCACTGCGCACATACAAGCTTTCCTACAATCAGAATCTGTGAAAGCAGAAAGCACATGCTGCTCATTTGCTACTGACTGGCTGTGGATGAGGCTTGCATTTATTTAATTTTTTTACAAGGCAGTACAGAGTCAGTAAAGAGCTTATCCCTTCTGACAGGTGAGCTAGAATGCATTCTTCAAACCAAGATTTTTTAAAGTATTTTTTTATGAAATTCCTGTATTAAAATAATATCTTCACTTAAGTAATAATTTAGATCAACCTTTACTTTCCCCTAAAATATTTAGTGTTTTGTAAATAAAAATGTTTTGAAAAAAGTTTTAAATTATACACAGTATGCTTAGCAGTAGAGTTTATATGTAAAATAAAAAGTCCTGTCACTAACTTTTCATGATATAACAAATGGAAATGTAGCCACTTGAATGATATATGTATATGTTGGGGCAGTTGTATGTATTGATATACAAGAGTGTGCCAGAATACAAGTGACTGGCACTCAAATAGTTACTCTGGCATGTCTCATAGATGATTGATTAGCACATAAGGTCATGAGTGCAGTTATCTTGAAACCCTGATTGAAAGCATTTGGCCTTTTCAGTAAACAGCATCATGTGTTCATCTGATTTTCACTCTAAATAGAATGTTGTTCAGATAAGAAAGACTCATTTTTTAACATGCCTTATATATACAAATAGAATATGTTTGTACAGCTTTAGCATTGGGACTCCCGAATACATTTCCAGAGTATATCAAATTATTTTTCCTTCAAGGTTTTGGATGTGTGTAAAAATAAGGAACTTTATCATGGTAATCCATTGTTTCCGTGTCTATGGATACTTGGTTGTAGCTAAGTACACAGTATATGAGAATAATGTGATGGTGAATTAAATTGTAGCTCCGAGGAAATTAAATGAAACAGGAAATTTAAAAAAAAAAAAAAAAAAAAAAAAGAAGGAATGTCTCTTTTTTGTTAAAAGAAATAACATACTTGCAACCTAAAATGCTCAACTTGATACAGTCAATAGCATGTAGTAGGTTGTGACAAATGAGAAACAACAAACATGTTTGCCAGCTGCTGCCTTTCCAGTTGTCCTTTTAGAGAAAGGATCATATTTCAAGCCACAAGAAGCAGTGCACGGGCGACCCTTTCTATCCACTAGGATGGTAAGCCCATCCCAGTCTGCTTTGGTCAGAAGTGAAGATTTCTGGAGTAACATAGTTCAAACGTGCAATACACACTAAATAAAACAAAGCAAACATCTTGGATAAGATCTTCAATGTTGTTTATTAAAGGTTTTACAATACTCAACCCCTCATGTTATTGAATTGTGTCAATAACAATTTTGTTGTTGTTGTTGTTGGAAAGCCCCGGAAAGAAGCTTTAAGCAATTCCCACATTATTGTTCTAGGTCATTGACTTACAAGATGAAAATGGGAAAAAAATCAAACTAGGCATTTGTGCTCATTTAAGGCTAGTTATCACTATGTGGTACAATGGTAAGATAGTTCTTTGGCAAACACACAACACCTACCCTAGAACCCCTTTACAACCGCATTGGGAGGTTTACAGCATGTATCATCAACCAGAAATGTACATTAGGAAACACCTCCCCAAAATTTGATCCACTAGAGCAGGAATCATCCAGATACACTTTCATAAGTGCAGACAGGGTCCATCTCCTTTTAGTTCACCATTATTTTGCATGTCCCTTAGGGTGATAGATAATAGAGGAGGGTGCTTGTTGCACATTTTATTTATCTAGGCCCATTCAGTCTGATACTTCTTCAATCCACATGGTCAAGGACCTAATTATAACAATATTAGCATTTCTTATCTTGACATCTGCAAATGAAAATCTAAGATGCCTGAAAGTATTATGTGGACGATTACTCCATGTTTGCTTCCAGTTTTAGGACCTGATTGCCTCTTGCTAACAGCAGCTATAAAATACACGTTTGTTGGTAAGCCTCTAATCTTCCAGTCAACTCAAGTAATCTGAGCCGAGGATATACTCATAAATGAAATGGCCTTTTAGTACAATAGTAAACTGTAGCTGGGTAAATGGCTATATTTAGCAAGAACTTGAAAGGGCTTAATCCTTTAACAAAATAAAAGCTATAAGTGATAATCTCATCCCCAAAGTTAACATCATTCATGTGCTGCTCCGTAGGAAGGTAGTCTCCAGTGCAACTAGTTCTCGTGACCTGCTGATGGAATGCGAAGGACATTCTACGAGTCAGGTGAATCATTAGCAGGACAGTTTCTACAGCTGCTGCGAACGAAGGTTTCACACCTTCATTTTATCTTTACTGATAACACTGCAGTGATTTTTTTTTTTTTTTTCCATCATAGATAAACGCAGTTCTACCATATCAAGGTAACACTGTACTGAGCTGTTTCTTTGAATGGATCAACCCTAGTCCATAAATTACAGTTATTGTCATAGACTGCATGGTATCATGAAACATTACCTACCTATCAAATATATGTTGTATACGATAGTTGTCTGCAAGGCAGGAAAGGGTGGGCTTTAAGGAGGTTGCAGTTCAAGAAAAATACATTAATTGAGCTTCAGCATGATTTAGCCTATACACTTTTGAAGTTTTCTGTAGTTCATTGCAAAAACAGTGTGCAATATTAAGAGCATCACTGCATTTAGAGTCTAGGAGCCGTGCAAGTGGAGGAACAAAAACAAAGTATATATTACCTGGCTAAGCCATCTATTGAGCAGTATCTCTTTTCAATTATTTTGTATTTGTAGTAACCTGACTGTAACCGAAAACATTATCTTGCCAGTAAATACTGAATACTTGTGCCACAGTTACTTTATGAGAATGGGCCAATATCATGTTAGAACATGCTCATTAATCCAATATTGGTCATTGGTTCTTAAATAAAAAGCTTTGTGAGAAATTACTGTTTATTAAATCAGAACATTTTGATATTTTGATTATACTGTATTCTTTAATTCAGTTTTGGAAAGAAAAGCATCCAAAGTTTGAAAAACTACCGTAAAACTGATTCTTGTCCTTGTCAGTTTTTTATTTAATGCTGCATAATCAAAAATGGTCTTATACAGTACAGTAAATCTGTACTGTGCCAAAAGAAAATTAACCAGACAAGGAAAATCTTGTTGAAGCTGTGTGGTTTTAAAGGAGTAACTAGAGAGCTGATTAAAAAAAAAAAAAAAAGTAAAAATCTGTGTTAGATAACAAAGAAGATAAAAATAAACACCAAGCGCAAATCTATTGTTTCTTCTATTTTTATTTGTGGTTTCTTTGTATATTTTTGGTCATTTTATTTCTTTTTTTTCTTTTCGATAATTATAATAATTATTATTAATAATAATTAATTAAAGTTAGCTTATTATTAATAATTCTTATTATAATATTGAACACACCTTTACTGAAATGGAGCTTTTTAAATGGTTGAAAACAACAATAGAGAACCATAAGAACACACATAATAGGATATTAAACAAGTACAAAATGCAATATTATGAAAAACATAGCTATTACAAAGTTTCCATTTAATTATGCAACATATTATGAACAGCTTTTCAAACTCACGACCTGCATGTCCTGGAAACAAAACAAAAGGTAAAGAAAGATATTAACATCAATATATGTCCTTTCAGAAGCTATGAAAACTACCTTTGCCTACTTCCAATTCTTAAAACACCCACTAAACCAACAGTTCTTTTGCACAGGGGTGTAAGACATACCTTTAGAGGTATATTATCTAAATGACTATAATATTTTAGAAATTAATTGTTTGTCTGTCGGGGAACTGAAAGCAAGCTACAGGTAGTAATCCAGATAAGCAATACCACGGCCATAAATCATGCAACTCTGAACACTTAATTCATATGTAATATGGACCCATGCCCCCAGCTTCTCTGGCAGAAGGAGGCCCCCTGTTTGCTTTGCACAAATGGATACAACATTTTTAAATTTCCTCCTTGATTTGATATTATAAACAGGACCCCTGTGTGTATCTTGAAGTGACAGGCCTAAAGCAAATAATACTGGGTTTATAAACCACTTAAACCAGACTTGTAGTTGACCCTCACTGTCTATAATCTTGAAAAAACATGGTGGTTTGATGACAAAGCGTGGTGTCTCATGCTTCTTATAGACATGTTATGTAGATCACAAAGTCATAAAACAACATACTTGTGGTGCATTTTAAGCAGTTCAGATCCACGGAGCACCGTGTCATCAGGATAAAAGTAAGATAAGCTTAAATTTGCTTTCACAGTAGCTTTGCTGTGATGCACTCTGCAATCTTTCGTCAAAATCCAGCTCCAACATAAGTGTGGAGATTGAGAACCTCAGAGAGCCAAACTAAAAAGAAAACTTATTATTTATTTATTTTTAATTTAGAATCTCCAATTATTTTACCTGATTTTCTCCCAATTTGGAATTCCCAATTATTATTATTGTTTCTCCTTCACCGCAGCTATTCTCCACACAGCTCAAAGGGCGTCCTCTGATCCCACGTCTGCAGGCTACTGGTCAAGCTCACTTGGCACCTGGCCTGTAGGGGTCACCGCAGTGCAGTGAAGAGAGACTGTCTAAGCCGGATCCCACCTCCCCAACAAAGCCAATGTAGCGCCCCCATGAAATCCCCAGCGAGGACTGGCTGCCTCACCCAACCAGGATTAGAACTTGCGATCTCTGGTTGTATGACTCACCTGCATGGACCCTATAAAACTGTTATTTTAATTTACATAATTTGCCATTATTATCAAAAAGCACTTGAATTATATGTTGATGTTACCCTTATAAATGTTTACCACAGTAAATTAGTATAACTTTTTGCAGTTTTCCCATGCTTTCTCATAGTTATTACCGGTACCATAATTACCATACTTTTCAATGTGCTTTACAATACCTCTTGGGCCTTTAAAATGCTTCCCTGTGCTTTATGATGCTTTCACTGTGCTTTTTTACTCTTAGCTATGCTTTTACTGTGGTAACCATGAAATTTTGTTCTGTAAGGAAGCTAGCTATAGGGGTTTTAAACCAAGACAAACTACTTCTGACCTCATTATCTGCTCACTTGATTCTGAAAAAGGTAATCCTGTGTTGTCTATTTGCAGCCATTCATGTCGACAATTCCATTAGGTGAATTAACCCATTTCTAACTCTCAGAAATTGTCTAGCCACAGTGCTAACCCTAATGTGGCCTGTACAGTGATAATCATTTTTTTCTCATACATACAGTATAGACTGAAAATAGTTATTATAACATTTAAATAGTTATTATTTGCTTATAAAACTTTCCTATAGTAAATTCATGGCAAAGAGTAATTAAGCACAGTGGATGCCTAGTAAAGCATGTGCAAGCAGTGTAAAGAAAGTCAAAACAGGGCAAGCCATGGTTAACTATAGTATATGCATAGTATAAACATGGAGAAAGCATGTGAATACTGCAAATTTACTGCAGTAATTTTTTATATGTGTTTGTTCAAGCTGCCTTTATAACTTATGTTCAATACTTTTAGAATTGCAACAATCTCATTTTTGTATGTAACTGAAGGGAACTTGTCCTGCAGTGCTGCTGTGGCTGAAACTGCTGACTTTATTAAGACTGCAAATATTTGCCATTAACCAGATCCTGAAAGGAAAATTGTTAAGTTCTGGCTATAAAAAGCAAATTTAAAACACATGCTAAAGTATATCAATGCAATGTAAGGAACCAGACAGAAAAAGGCACAATCTATAATTCATTCAGCCCAAGAGTATTATAAAAGTTAGTATCTTCCAGACATACTACAACTATTACTGTTGTAAAACCAAAGCCTCAAAAGCACTGAAGATGATGTGTTCCTTTTCCATATCTTCATGCATCCCCAGTGCTAAATCAGTCCTGATTTTATAATTTCTTTTCTGCCTGTACAATGCCTAGTCTCACAAAGATGAAGCTACTGTAAACTACATTAAAATACATTTAGTTTTTTCCAAAAATGCTTGAATTGCCATTAATATTGGCTTAATGACAAGCACAAAACAATCAGTACAGCCTACTAAGAATGCTCTTAAATGAAGCAATCTGTATCGGTATAATAAATCTAGTGTCATTTTTTAGAATTTGTTAAAAATGCAATTTTTGCTTTAGAAGATATGTGAATTGAATTATGGTGACAAAACACAGAAATGTATAGCACTCAATATGTCAACAGAATAGGCTTGTCTCCTGTATTGGAGCCAGCCATCTCCATTTAGGTTTCTATTGTACTTAAAAAAAAACAAACAAAAAAAAAAAAAAAACATTGCTACAATGTGGAAGCAGATTAAAAACCAAGCCACACTCACAGTCAGTTCTATTGACCATTGCATTCAGCAATGGTCCCGCCCTCATTTTTTTAAATAAGTGCTGACCAACCTCCTTATCAGTTCTTATTCAAAATAAGAGAACCAAAATAAAAACATACACCCTATTCCACTGCGACAGGCTGTTTTGCCACTTCAGTTAATACTTAAAACTAAAAGATATATATGAGACAGGCTTTGTCTAGTTCAAATAAAGGTATAATGACCAGGGTTTCAAATGTTTAATGCTCTTACCCATGTGTCATGCATGTTATTTGGTTTCTAAGTTTTGTCCTTTTCTTGTACTTTTGTGTGTTAGGGAGGCAGACCATAGTGCTCCTTCCCACCGAAATATCTGTCCTATTTAAACCCCAGTCACTTTCTGATTCTTCGTTTTGCTTTTTAGTTTCCTCTTTCCTCCCTCCCTCCTCCCTGTGCTGCTCCATCTCTGCAACGGTCTCCCACTGGGATCAAGTGAAGCTCACTTCCCAACCTTAGAGGTCGGCAACGCCGGCCTCGATCTCCGAGAGGAAGCTTCCCAAGTGCCAGAGGAGCTGCCCGGCCTAAACTATCTTAACAGTCTTTCATTTTTCTTGTTCTTCTGCACACTGTAATAGTTTTCACTCATGCTTGTCTCCCTCTCTGGACAGCAAAGTTTCTTCCAAGCCTCAGAGCCCAGGCATTTGGCCTTGACACCTCAGAGGTGGCTCAAAAGCCAAGGAGAGACCCCTGTCCCTCTTTGCAATTCTCCTTTCTCGCTCTCCTTTGGGGAGAACTTCTCTTCATCTTTTCAATTTGTCCGCTATCCTTCTTTTCATTACCCCCTGGTGGAAATAACGTAGCTTTCCAGCGTTGGAGGTCTTCAGTTCGGCCTCACTTCTGAGAGGACGGCTCTCCGTCACCAATGGGAAACCCTTGCTAGTCACAAGAATTTATCTTGTATTTTAAAATTCTGGGGTTCTTACTCCACGGAGCCCTTGCTCCTGTCCTGTGAACTGCTTTTCATCACATAATTGAGACTTATTATTAAAAAGAATAATCTCAACAAGCCTAGCAGTGACTAAATGTTAGTTAGTAAGATCAATTGTATTATTAGTCTTCAGTAGCTAGTCTTGTGGCTATGACTCTTACAGAGCTTAGTCTAAATAAAAAAGATAATAAAAAAATCACGAATAACATATTGGAAAGAGAATAATCAGTTCTTAAAATCATTTCCATTCTGCCTTCAAGGATGTACAAATTGTATTTAACAATGTATTACACTATTTAAATGCTTCCGTTCCAGCATGTTGAATGATACATATAGGCTTGCAACACAAGTGAAATGTCAGTGGGGGAGCATTTTGATGTTCAAAATCCCAAACTGAAAGAAACTGCAAAGGTCTCGTCAGTGGTCAATCTCCGATAAACAAACACAGCATGATATCAAGGGGCAATGTCTGCAGGAAGGTCAGAAGCCACTCCCTGAAAATAAGCACTTCAGCCCCACTAGCATCACATGATTCTGGCTGCTTGTAAATTCACCTCCCAGATTTTGTTACCCTTTAGCGAGGCCTTTCACATTTACACAGAAATGTATAGCACTCACTATGTCAACAGAATAGGCTTGTCTCCTGTATTGGAGCTAGCCATCTCCTTTTAGGTTTCTATTGTACTTACAAAAAAAAATAAAATATTGCTACAATGTGGAAGCAGATTAAAAAGCAACATGCACTTCTTCTTCTTCTTCTTCTTCTTCTTCTTCTTCTTCTTCTTCTTCTTCTTCTTCTTCTTCTTCTTCTTCTTCTTCTTCTATTACTACTACTACATTGTAAGATGAAACTGTTGTATAAAAGCTTTGCTAAATCCCTCACCCAATTTCTAGCAACCAGACTGTGACCAAAGCTAAGTCAAGATGTATTATTGTAATATGAAACAAAAACACATTGGGCATGTGAAAAAATGTCAAGTTATCAAAATTGCCCAGCTATTTAAACTAGAGATATCAAAAACACAAGCCAAATTTCAAGAAACCACTGTAAAACTAATGGGGGCCAAGCTTGCCCCAATTTTTTTCTAACTTGTATAAAAAACACAAGCTAAGTTTGAAGAATTAATTGGGGCAACCTTGGCCAGCACCAAGCAAATAGGAACAACAGTAAAAGTGATGGTGGGTGTTGCTTCAATTGTTTCTACTAACTTGGCTTTTTGATGCAAGTTCGATCTACTTTTTTTGTAATATATTCTTAACTCCTCAGTAACACTGTTAAATGTGCTTTGCAGAGTGGCGTTATATATGGTGTAAAATTCAGGTTTTTAAATAAACCATTAGAGTATAACATATGCATGTGTTTTGCTGCTTTTGTAAACACCTGAACGCTCATTAATACGACCCATTGCTATGTTCCCCAGCTGTTCGGATGAGTGGGCTTCTACTGTATGTTGTTATTAGTTCATTTTCATATTTGTCATTAAACTCAGATGTCCTGTAATATTATACATATGCATGGATTAAAACTGCCTGGGGGCTTTAATTTTTAACTTTTTTATTGTCTTATTTTTTGCTTGCGATGCGTGCAATTAGTCAATTTTACAATATCAATAAATTGTTTAATATAAATGATACAGAAGTGTTCCCTAGTACATTTCCATGTTGACAAAACAAGTTAATTGTCATTAAACTCGGATGTCCTGTAATATACATATGCTTGGATAAAAGGTCCTGGGGTCTGCAAAAAATACATTGGGAGAAAAAGGAGAAGAACAAATTACCTTACTTTGGCGACTTATTTCTCTTACTGTAATACAGGTTGCAGCAAAGTGGTTGATTATGTACAGATGCTGCAGTGATGCAGTACGCAATGAACAAACAGATTTGTAATCCAGTAAGAAAAGTACTTTTATTATACAGTCCAGGTCTGGTGACCAAACAGTGAACCCGGCAATACACAGCAATGTCTAATGCACGGAATAAATAATAATGGGTTTGTCAGTCCCAAACAATAAACCCAAGTATCCCTCCCACAATGCACAAACACGGTCACCAGTCCTGGATGTGTGCTGTAGTGCTCGTAATGGGTGATACAGTTTAATGCGTGACAATAGTGCTGTGCTGTTCCGAGTTTGGTGCTGGCCCTTAGTGACAGCTTCAGAACATGTTAACCATCTATTAATATACAACAAGTAGCAGTTATAGACAAGACAAAACAAACACTCATGATACATTATCAAAATACTGCACGGGTCCTTCCGGGTTATATCTCGTAACCAAAGCAAAGGAACAGACTGCAATTCTCCATCCCCTTTTTGTGCTGTCAAACATGACCTCTTTGTAAATGAGTGCAACCACCTCATCCGATCTGCAGCTGCCACGTTGTTTCCCTTCTTGGTCAATGTATTTTTGCAACAGAGTATCATTGCCTTCAGACTGGCCGACTTTCTGACCCTGGGAAAGAACTGTCAGACCAGCCCATCCAAAGAACTCTGTTCTCACTGCTTAGCACCATCACAGGTCGGGAGGGAGATTTACAACAAGAATCAAATAACTACAAATGAAAAGTTAAATGTTGGTTTTGACTCATTTACTTTTGCTTTGCATACTTGTGGTATAGAGAGTCTGGCAGTTCCAGAGCTTCGCTGGTAATTTGGTGCGAGGAACAACCATGCCTCTCAATACATTAGTTTTAATTTCTTAATTAAGTGCTGTTGCATTGTAAATTGCAATTTTAAACCACACCGGATACACTACAAAAGCAAAGTACAAGGATAAACCGCCTTGCGCAGCTTACTACTAGCCATATGACATTACTGTGCATGTGTCCAACAGGCTGGAGAGATTTGAAGTGAAAATACTTGATAATACTTCTCAACTGAAACAAACATTTCAGTATCTAATCTGAGGATTATAGCAGAGTTGTTGATTCACACTGTTCAAATGGTGACAATCCTGTATTTACAGCCTATATATAAATAACACCTAAGAGAATGGGAGATACGCCATTCATTGTGGTAGGTGGTGGGTGGTGGGTGGATATGGCCTAAGCAGTGCTCCACTTTTCCCCTTCACCATTAAGGCCTGGGTCTAAAGTCTGTGCTCTGCAGGGGGGAGTAGTGAACAATGTGGAACAAACATTGTTTTCTTTCAGTCAGCTTTGACCAGTTCAAGATGAATAAACGCAACCTACCCAGAACTGTCCCTTTACTGTCATATTTAGGCTTTATTTGTCTCAGATCAGGACTAAATAAATCAGCCTTTTGAGATGGTCACTTATCTGTGCTTTTTGACCATTTTAACATTAGCATGTGTTTATTATAATACAATTATATTAAATTGTATCATCCTATAGAATTAACTAATTTTGCTTCATAAAGTCGAACGAAACCTGCTGGATATATATATATCTATATATATATATATATAATATATATTTATATAATATATATATATATATATATATATATATATATATATATATATATATATATTATATATATATATATATATCTATATATATATTATATATATATATATTATATATATATATATATATATATATATATATATATATATATATATATATATATATATATATATATATATATATATATATATATATATATATATATAGTGCTTTTCATAGTGGACCACCATCACAAATCGCTTTACAAGATACGAGACTAGGGTGTGTGAACTATGCATCAACTGCAGAGTCACTTCCAACATCTCAGCCAAAAGACGGAGCACAAGGAGGTTAAGTGACTTGTTCAGGGTCACACAGTGAGTCCTTTAAAGTTAAGTTAACATATTGAATTACGTACCGCTTTGTAGTTTTCCATATACTTAATGAAAAACTGACAGCAATTTTAAAATGTGACATTTTGAAATCTAAGATGAAATATTGTGTTGCTACTTGTACAATATCATTTTTTAGTTTGTTTGATTACATGATGTTAAATAAGTGATGTAAATTGTGTCCATGTTTTTTTGTATTTTTTGTTATGTCTTGATCCTAAAATTTTATGTGATTCAAAACTTTTGGCCATGGCTGTAGAAAGCCATCAAGCCTACAGAGATAAGAAACTCCATCAAACTATCCATTTGAATTTGTATCTGTAAATATTAGAAAAAAACTTCCTTATACGTATGTTAGCTGGAGTATTTATTTTAACTGCTTTGTTAAATCCTGGTGAAACATATAAGGCTTGTTTATTTGATAAAAAAACTAATTCTAATTAGCATTACACACAGAATTATTCAATAAAGCTTAAACAGGAAAAAGCTGAGAGATGCACATTCCTCACAATTACTGCATTTTTTAAATGTACAGAACATTTATTTTTTCAATCTTGCATTATTGTTAATGCAAGTGTTAAATTTAAAAACTTAAAACTGAAGAGCAATTGAAACCAGAATGTTAGTATTGTCTTCAATTTACTTTTAAGCTGTATCTTTCAGTATACTGCACTATCAGCAATGCTCAATGGGTCTTGACTGGAGGCTGAATTGTCCTTTGCTCTTTGATGGGCCAGCCACAGTGACCCCAACTGGTCGTACACAATAATAGGCCTAAGTCAGATATCTCCAGGCACAACCCTGTCCTCCAGGGTTCATTGGATGCAAAGAAGTGACTGACTGGAAGCAGGAATAGAGGATGCTAGAAGATATTTATTCCTCCTGGAATAAATATATTGGGCATTTCAAATTGGGCACTCAAAATTGAAATGAAAAATACACTGTGTCCTGACCAGAAGCAAATAAAAAAAAAAGCAGAACAAAATGCAATTTTCTGTTTATATCTTAATTTTTAATAATTCACCAGCAAAAGCATAGAAAGCAAACTAGAAATGGGATGCTGAATAAGTGCGATTTTGTTAACTTTTATGTTGTGCCTAGAAGCTGTTCAAACTACAGCCAGAAAAATAAAATACTGTCTGAGTATTGCAACCCACTGTGAACTTGGCTAAATAAAAACAACTAGTGAGAATTTAACCAGGTACAAATTGAACTGTAATGTATTAGTCTCTAATTACACTAAAACTAGATTAGAGAACGTACACCAGGTTAAGCCACATTCACAATGTCAGTAATAGAGTCAACCTGACGTAGTGAGTATAAAAAAGGAAGAAAAATGCCAAAAAGTAAATGTTTTTTTAACAACGATATACAGAATTATTTAATGTATTATTATTATTATTATTATTATTATTATTATTATTATTATTATTATTATTATTATTATTATTATTATACAGTTAATGCATGAAAGATGCAACAGACAATTTGGTGGTGAATTGACACAAATCACTGCCTGAACTCATCTCTATCTGGTGTCTATCAGCTTGAGGACTAAGAAGATCTTAATCTGTACATTTTCAGTTGCTGTAATGATCCCATACTTTGTGCATGTAGGTGTACAGTGTACTTCTGGCAGGTAGTCAGACAGGGGATAGCCACAAAGAGTATTCCTACAGTTAGTCCCAGAACACCAGTCCAGTACTTTTGATCATTTCAACCGTCCTTGAAGAATTTAAAACTTTTAGATAATCAAAACAGTGCACTTTGTATTTGCCATTGAATGTGCCATGTTTATACATGTTGATGCTAAGTTTGAATTTCAGCATCATGTGGAGTGTGTTCTTTTTCTCCATTGACTTATATGGCTGGACGAAAATAGTCCTCACTTTGAACATGGTAGTCCTGATCTAGGGCTATTGTCATTGGGGAACCATGGGCATGTTAATAGTTTATATTTATCAATTTACAAAATGCAAAGTGAGTGAACAGATGAAAAATCTACATCAAATCAATATTTGGTGTGACCACCCTTTGCCTTCAAAACAGTATCAATTCTTCTAGGTACACTTGCACACAGTTTTTGAAGGAACTTGGCAGGTAGGTTGGCCCAAAGATCTTGGAGAACTAACCACAGTTCTTCTGTGGATTTAGGCAGCCTCAGTTGCTTCTCTCTCTTAATGTAATCCCAGACAGACTCGACGATGTTGAGATCAGGGCTCTGTGGGGGCCATACCATCACTTCCAGGACTCCTTGTTCTTCTTTACGCTGAAGATAGTTCTTAATGACTTTTGCTGTATGTTTGGGATCGTTGTCATGCTGCAGAATAAATTTTGGGCAAATTGAACTGTAATGTATTAGTCTATAATTACACTAAAACTAGATCAGAGAACGTACACCTGGTTAAGCCACATTCACAATGTCAGTAATAGAGTCAACCTGATGTAGTGAGTATAAGAAAGGAAGAAAAATGCCAAAAAGTAAATGTATTTTTAACAACGATTATTATTATTATTATTATTATTATTATTATTATTATTATTATTATTATTATTATTAGTATTATTATTATTATTATTATTATTATTATTATTATTATTATTATTATAGTAGTAGTAGTAGTAGTAATAATAATAATAATAATAATAATAATAATAATAATAATAATAATAATAATATAAACTCAATAAAACAGTAGTGATACGTATATAACACAATATGGCAAGTTAAACTAATTAACCACAAATTATACACCAGGGAGTGTTCAGAAATGAGCTAGCTGCTTTAAAAAAAAAAAAAAAAAAAAAAAAAGCATAATACTAACAGAGGATGGCTGTTTAATTTACCATTAAATAGCCTATACTTAAATGGTTTAATTAGTTGTATCAATTATTTCACAATCATGGGGTTTACATGTGGGTCAATTTACACATGAAATGGTGATGTGCGTGCATGTTTGGGAGAATTACTCACGTAAATCAGGTTTGTGACTGAAAAAAATGACCAAAGAGAGAGATAGGGTAAATCTCATTTACTCATGTAAATGACAAAACACACAGTAAAATCCATGCCCAGTTTCGCATGGAAACCCACATTTCACGTGTAAATGTTAATGAGCGTGTTTATCCTTAACTATATTATTATACATTGGTAACTTTCAGCATCTGTCTCACAGACAGCCATGATTCCTGAACACCTATTTTTTTTGTTGACAAGAGTTTGTGCAGGATACTGCAGGCAGTGGCAATTTTGGGAACGAACTAATGCTGCATTTCAGCAATATCCGCCACCTCCCTTTCAACTACCCACTACCCGTATTTCCCCAAGTGTGGTGTTTAATGCTTCCTCAGCAGCTGTCAGCTGTCTGCACAGGTAGATTTTCTAAGCAAGGGTAGTATACACAGCATCACCAGATCCCCTATATGCTGTATCGTCTGAATGAAAGGGATATATATATATATATATATATATATATATATATATATATATATATATATATATATATATATATATATATATAAGTGCCTTCAAAAGTATTCAGACCCTGACCAATTCTCTCATATTACCGAATTACAAATGGTACATTGAAATTTCGTTCTGTTTGATATTTTATTTTTAAACACTGAAACTCAGAATCAATTATTGTAAGGTGACATTGGTTTTATGTTGGGAAATATTTTTAAGAAAAATAAAAAACTGAAATATCTTGCTTGCATAAGTATTCAACCCCTGTGCTGTGGAAGCTCGCAGTTTGCACAGGTGAAAGAAATTGCCCTAACGAGGACACAATTACCTTACCATTGGCCTCCACCTGTGAACCATTAAAGTTGCTGTCACATTTTCTGGATAAAAACCCCACTGTTGAAGGACCATTGGTAAGTCAACCATATCAAGAGCTCTGCATGACACTGATCTGTATGGGAGGGTGGCAAGAAAGAAGCTGTTACTCAAAAAGTACCATCTGAAAGCATGTTTGAAGTTTGCCAGAAAGCATGACAGTGACCCAGCTGCAATGTTGGAAAAGTTTCTGTGGTCAGATGAGACCAAGATAGAGCTTTTTGGCCAAAACTCAAAGCGCTATGTGTGGCACAAACCTAACACTGCCCATGCCTCAAGACACATCATCCCTACAGTGAAGTATGGTGGTGGCAGCATCATGCTGTGGGGATGCTTCTCATCAGCAGGGACTGGGCATCTTGTTACAATTGAAGGAAGAATGGATGGAGCAAAATACAGGAAAATACTGCAAGAGAATCTGCTTCAGTCCACTAAAAAACTGAAGCTTGGGAGGAAATTCACCTTTCAACAGAACAATGATCCCAAGCAACATTAGAGTGGCTCAAGAACAAAAAGGTGAATGTCCTACAGTGACCCAGTCAAAGTCCTGACCTCAATCCCATTGAGAATCTGTGGCACTATTTGAAAATTGCGGTCCACAAGCGTCGTCCAACCAACCTGAACAACCTGGAGCAAATCTGCCAAGAAGAATGGGCCAAAATCACTCCGACACTGTGTGCAAAGCTGGTACATACTTACCCAAAAGACTTAAACCTGTCATTGCAGTGAAAGGTGGCTCTACCAAATATTAACGTGTGGGGGTTGAATACTTATGCAAGCAAGATATTTCAGTTTTTTTTTTTCTTAAAAATATTTCCCAACATAAAACCAATGTCACCTTACAATAATTGATTTTAAGTTTAAGAGTATTAAAATAAAATATCGAACAGAACGAAATTTCAACATACCATTTGTAATTCATTAATATAAGAGAATTGGTCAGGTGTCTGAATACTTTTGCAAGGCACTGTATATATCTATATATCTATAGATATATATCTATATATCTATAGATATATATCTATATACACAATGTGTCTGCCGGTTTTCAGCCATGGTGACCTGCAATACCTGTTGGTCAGTTTCATTTTTTTCAGTTTCAATTATACCTCCAAGTTCATTTTTAATTAATGAGTTGTAAGTTAAATTAGTTGAAATAATATTCACTACTAATGACATAATACCCCACTAATTACATTTGAAAAATAATTTAGGGAAAAGCAGTAAAACACATTATTAACCAACCAGGCACAAGGCATTTTGTTTTATTACAGCAGCTTAGATTCACTTGTGTACCAGTTCTCTGCGCATGGAAACCACATTTTCATAAAATTTCACTAGTAATCTTCAAAAACAGCACAAGTACTTTACGCATAGCTAATTTACATATCAACCCCCACCTTTCCCATTCTTTTACATGACATCGGGTGAAAAGTCTGGTTTACTCAAGTAAATAAACTGGGCGAATGGAAACCCAAAAAAGCATTTTACACAAGATATTGTTCTTGTGTAAATGTCTCTAATTAAAAAAAAAAAAAAAAAAAAAAAAAACTGTGTGGAAACCCCATGAATGTGTCCCGGTTTTGAGCTTTGAAAATCACCCTAAGTAAAAAAGAAAACTTTTATAACTTGGTAATACTTTATTTTAAGAAGCATAAATACATATTTAATTGATATGAAATTACACATTATTAAAGTTAAAAAAAAGTTAATACAGTCAGTAGATATGCAATAAGTGTGTTTGTGTGTAGTCAACAATAGACTGCCATTGCTATTCTATGTGTATATTTCATATGTATGTTAAGTATGTTTGAGAATAATACTGTTGTTTTGTCATTTTTCAGTAGGACTGCCATTGGCATCTAGCAACGCATTGATTCAAAGAATGTGCAATGTGTTTAAATTGTTACTGAGACATATACTGTAGGACAGTCATTCCCCGATGATTCCAAACCTGGAGTAGAAATATGCAGCAAGTCTGCTCTTCATAATGGGCCATTAATTTAGAGACTGTTCCGCAAGGAACATCAGCAATTTATGCAATCTTGGATACTGAAGCACCTGTCAACCAAACACATTCTATCAGTCTGTCTGATTTGCTACCTTGCACACTGAGACATGGAATAAGCAGGGGTTCCTGTAAATATTAAATAATACATGTCATGTGAATAACCAATGAATGATTCACAAGAGACAGGCCTGTAAACAGGTGAGTTTTATGTTATAGTTTATCCAATTCCAGAAGAAAGACAGACTGACAGACAGTAGGCAGCCAAACAGAGATATCAACTATGAAGTAAGAATCTACTCTGGTGAAGCGCATGGAAACCTGCATAAATTAACGAGAAGCTTTGCTTAAGGACTTGTCAAATTTTTTTATTGTTTTGAGGATTTAAAGAGAACAAGATGTCAGATTATTACAGCCTGTCTTCTGTGTGCACGCTGTTTTCATTTGTGTGGATCCTGCCCATGGTAAACCTCTTCCCCAAGCCAGTCCCTTTGGCTTTCTTTGCTGTCCAAACTCTGGCTGTGTCAGCCCTTGGGAAACACAGCTACATCTGTTCACAGTCTTACAATGTGAATCTGGAGCCTCACAAAGCTAGTGCTGGGATATTTATTAGAACCAGCTTACTCCTGGGGGGCTTTTATTAGGTTCATGCTAAGGTGCTGGTAGTCTGTTATAATATCAGGTTCCTGTTGTTTGGGCCCTGTGGATGTTTACTTCACTGCTAATCCACTTTCACCAGCATCCCACTGAGCTACAAGTCACTGTATTAACAGATTTTATTTTTACTTGGGTTTCCAGCAGAGACACAGGAATTGGCTCCTAAAACTGCCCATGGAGCCATTCATTTATTCGGTCTACAGAGGGATTAGGGCAGCATGGAAAAGTGTAGCTCAAAATACCACTATGCGGCCTATTGTAGATCTCCCAGCTACTGTGTAGAGGAGTTCTGGGAACTGTTTACATTAATACTGGAGATGAAACTTGTCTGCAAAAACATATGTTTTCATTTCACCAGGGTACAGGTCTTAAACCACCCACCATGCTCAACAAGAGGGCAGCCCCAACCACAGATAAAGGAAATTGGGATCCATTTGGAGATGGGAAACACCATAGTAAAGTAACCAATAATTAATTAAACATGTAACATTTATTCCTATTATCAGCCCAGTGATAGCAATTATAATAGCATTGTCGTGATTTATCAATTACATTTTTATGATTGGAATTTAAAATAAAGAGTCACTTCATTATTTTCTAACAGGTACTCAGGTACCCAGTAAATGTACAAGTCTTTTGTTAGGAGTATGCTTTTTTATAATTCTTTATTGATATGTGAGATAGGTGAAGTACATCTGTTTTTCTTAGATGTGTACCACATTTGGGCCTGTAGTTTATGGAAATTCCATAATAATTAATGACACTGTACAAAAAGAATAGCCTGCCCAGAATACGTTTTTAATATACTTGCCATTTTAGTTTACTGTGTTTGATGTTTAAGTAGTTTAAAATGAAATAAATAAGACCTAAAGAAAATAACAAATGGCCCTGAAGAGTGTAATACAAAACCAGATAAACAGCTTTCACATGCAGGAATGATTACGTTTTTGGCTAATCTAAGCTGTTTACCGCAACACAAGATTTCAATTGACGTAAGTCAGCAGCAGCCATTTGATGCTGGAGTGTAAATTGTGCACAGCAGTACTAAATCTACAGCTGAGGGTCAGAATATGAGAAATATCAGCTGCGTCTAAACACTGTCCATATGGTTTATAGACTGCGGTTCATTTTTCACAAGCCCCATCTTTGGGGCTGATAACAATGCACATTCCTGCCAGGCTCCAAGGCTGGATTCACACTGGGGTGACCCCCCATGACATTCTCCAGTCATTCTTGCAGGACTGTATGTCCTTTCTGTCCATAATCTAAACAGTGATCCTTCCATGTGAAGGAAAGGAAAAGATAAGGGAAAACACTCCACAGAGCCTGCGATTTACAAACTGGGAGATTGTTTTGGGAGCCTGCGATTTACAAACTGTTAAATGTTTTACAGTTTGAGCTGCTTTTCAACAATGAACCCTGCAATATGAGTTCAATTATTTTCGCTCTATTCCATTATGTCACAAACACATAATATTTTGTTATGAAATTGCAATTTCCTTCTTTCTTTTTTTCAGCCCAGGGCCAAAGAACAAAATAACTTAAATCACACACATACTCAGATGGTGCATGGTCCCAGTACTGTTCTTGTTAAAAAATTTCATGCAAGGGTCAGAGGTAATAATGTTTCTCACACAGAAAAGGCGGCTTGAAGACAAAAAAGACAGCACATTCACATGTTTCTATATTTGACAAGAAAATGGTCTGTCCCTGAAATCCTTGTCTAGTATCTGGAAGGCTAGAACTGGACATTTTCCAGGGTTTGTTTTCATTTAGCACTAGTTTTAGTTTGCTATGTTTCCTAAAATCTCCTAAGCTGTCCTGTTTTCCTGGGTTTTCAGAAGTAATACTGGATATGCGGAATGCAAGGGGCATTTACACATACACATAAGCTGACATAAACTGGCTAGAGAATTTGCTATAAGGGTCTTGACTATTGGGTCCATAGGTTTCAGCTATATGAGAAATGGATCACATAACATAACCATAACAGTATCCAAAAAGGTGATATTTTTCACGTTACATATTACACAGTGCAGGTGGTAAAACATTATTTCATATGGATTGCCAGCTTTGGACCATATTTTCAAATAGTTTCTTCCATTCTACAATTAAATTATTTTTTTTGAAAGGGGAACAAATCATGTATATGGTACAAAATGAGCAACAAAATACCACGAGAGTGCTTAGGAGAACTTGAAATGTACAACTAATGTCGTAGGCGGCTGTTTGGTCCAGTGGTTCAAGAAAAGGGGTTGTAACCAGCAGGTCCCTGGTTCAAATCCCTGCACACTCATTGATTCACTGGGTGATGCAGAGCAATTCTCTTAATCTCCCTCTGCTCCGTTTTTCGGGTGAATAGTTTACAAACCCTAGTCTCTGTAAGTCACCTTGGATAAAGATGTGCCAAATAATAAAATTAAGAGGTGTTTTGCCTTATCTTTAAAAAATAGTTAATTAAACACAGGTAATGCTTTGAAAATATAGCCTGATGCGTCTAAAATAAACATGCATATTAACTTAACTGACAGAGTATTTATACCCCCTTTATTTTATTAATAATATGCTTTAAATTATGGTACTGAAAATTGCTATCGTATGTTCCTTTCAGCACATTTCAGGGCACTTTCCTCTAATTTCTGTATTAAAGTTTTTTTTTTTCTTCCCTTGAATATGATACATAGTCTCCTGTTTTATATTAAACCATATAAACAAGTGTTTAATTTAAACCAGATTTCTTAAAAAAAAGTCAGTTGGAAAGACTGAATAAACACCATCACTAATACAGTAGAAAGATTAAGTGTTAAGAACAGAAACAAAAATGAACAGGCAATTTCAGGACAATATAAAAACCCATCAATCATTTCAGTTTTTTGAAAAACTTCCTCTCATTTATAATCAGTTTAAAAATATATAATGGGGAACATTTCGACCCCCCAACCCCCCCCCAAAAAAAAAAAAATTAAATAAATAACTAAATTCAAGAACATTTTAATTACAGAGACATGCTTTCTTTCTGGCAGAAATAATAAAACAATAATATATCTTTTAGATCAAATGCATGAGTCATAACTTAATAAGCTTTTAAACGTGTCAAACAGATGCCCATCACATTTTTCTCTTCTAACAAAAGTTCTTTAAAGACATTTTGGGGGAATGGTGACATGCATAACCAATGACCAACACTCAGTAATTAAACTTTTTTCTTTCCCACATTCCAGAATTGGACTCCCCTCCCCTACTAAACTGACCACCTTCACCTATATTCTAGCCATTCCCTTATGGCAGTGTGGAATTGTGTGATTAATGGAACTATTCATTATTATTATTATTATTATTATTATTATTATTATTATTATTATTATTATTATTATTATTATTGTTTATTATTATTATTATTATTTATTATTATTATTATTAGTAGTAGTATTATTAATAATAATAATAATAATAATAATAATAATAATAATAATAATAATAATAATAATAAACCGACCGACCAGACATCATACTTCATGATTGGAGCAGAAAGCGATGTCTGATTATTGATGTGACAGTTCCGGATGACTTGAATATCTCACTCAAAGAAGTCGAAAAACTCAGCAAATATAAGGACCTTGAGATTGAGATATCGCGCATGTGGAACACACAGACACGTGTGATACCGGTTGTAGTTGGAGCTCTTGGAACTATCCTACAAAGCCTCCGGAACTACCTCAATGAGCTACCGTGTAAAACAAGCGTGGCTCAAGTGCAGAAGATCGCCCTCCTAGGAACAACACACATACTCTGGAAAGCCCGAAGCATCGGGAAATAGGCTTAAGGAATCCGGTGGATTCCCAGCAAATACTGACCAGCGGAAGCTGAGACTGAACAAGGATAATAATAATAATAATAATAATAATAATAATAATAATAATAATAATAATAATAATAATAATAATAATAAAGTACCAGTTTAATGTCACTTCAAAAAAACTGAGCATAAATGGTGACAATGAGCAGAGCTGACATATCAGGTATTGCATTGATTGTACAGCTGTGTTCATTAATACCATTTACAGTTTATAACACAGTACTTGTGCAATACCTTGTAGTAATTCACGGGACAGGGACAAGAGCTGCGTGGAATTGAAAATAGGAGAGAAGTGCTTTGTCACTTAGGAATGAGTACAGGTTTTCCCCTTGGCTCGTGAACAGCCGCCCTCGAGGAGGTTAAACCGAACAGATATGCCTGCAAGGCTGGGAAGCAACCGTTACTTCCCACAAGAGGAACCTAAAGTGGAAATAACGGAAAACGAACAAGATAATCTGATGGCACAGTGGGATTCCAAAGAGACTGGAGACTTGGGTTCTAATCTCACCCTGCCACAGATCTTTTTAATTGTGGCAAAAAATCTCCAATCCCACACTCCCCAGCCAACAATTGATACCCAAATGACAGCTTGGAAATAAAACATCTTTGGACATCAGTGATGGGGAGCCAGTGCAGAGAGCGGAGCAGTAGTATAGCGTGGGAGAAATGAGGAAGGGAAATGTTAAGCCGAGCAGCAGAGTTTTGGATGAGCTGGCAGGAAGGCCAGCCAGGAGGGAGTTGCAGCAGTCGAGATGGGACAGTACCAGTACCTGAACTAGGAGCTGCATAAAGTAATCAGTGAGGAAGGGGAAAACTAAGCAGATTGGAGACCTCCAGGAAACTACATGCTAGGGATGTGGTGTTGGAATAAAGCGCTCTTCACTCTGAACTAGAACTCAGCTAATGTCCCAGCATGGTTTTGGGGGAACATAGCACTGATAAAGATTCTCTCTTTTAGATGAGATGTTAAGAACATAAGAACATAAGAAAGTTTACAAACGAGAGGAGGCCATTCGGCCCATCTTGCTCGTTTGGTTGTTAGTAGCTTATTGATCCCAAAATCTCATCAAGCAGCTTCTTGAAGGATCCCAGGGTGTCAGCTTCAACAACATTACTGGGGAGTTGATTCCAGACCCTCACAATTCTCTGTGTAAAAAAGTGTCTCCTATTTTCTGTTCTGAATGCCCCTTTTTCTAAACTCCATTTGTGACCCCTGGCCCTTGTTTCTTTTTTCAGGCTGAAAAAGTCCCTTGGGTCGACACTGTTAATACCTTTTAGAATTTTGAATGCTTGAATTAGGTCGCCACGTAGTCTTCTTTGTTCAAGACTGAACAGATTCAATTCTTTTAGCCTGTCTGCATATGACATGCCTTTTAAGCCCGGAATAATTCTGGTCGCTCTTCTTTGCACTCTTTCTAGAGCAGCAATATCTTTTTTATAGCGAGGTGACCAGAACTGCACACAATATTCAAGATGAGGTCTTACAAGTGCATTGTACAGTTTTAACATTACTTCCCTTGATTTAAATTCAACACTTTTCACAATGTATCCGAGCATCTTGTTAGCCTTTTTTATAGCTTCCCCACATTGCCTAGATGAAGACATTTAAACCAGTGTTCTGGCAAACTTGTGGACATTAATGATCTCTTGGTAGTACTCTGAAGGTAAGCATGGGTGTGTCACCCTGCTGTCAAGGACACATTCTAATATAGAACAAGCATTATGGCTTGGTTAAATTCCACTTCTCTGTTTAATGTAATTATGTCTGCAAGCTAAATGAGGCCACCAGAGGTCTTTCTCAGTCCAACCATGAAGCATCTCACCCCAGGCTCTTTTATTACAGGACACAGCAGAAACAACAAGTGGTGCACATTTGGCCTGGTTCCCTCTTCTTCCCAAGCCGGTTGCATGCTGGAAATCTCCATCAAAGCTACAGTAATACCGTTTATACTTTGCGTTGATGATGTTTGCTTGCCTGCTTCCACTGTAAAACTCACTCTAAGCCTCGCTCCAGTATGAATCTAATCTGATGTCACAGGTTTGGATGCTGAAATGCTCTTGTGAATGACACCGAAAGCTACCCAAAAAGGAGAGCAAACTACAGGGATGCAATTTAGCAAGGGCATATGGCACAACAAACACCTTCATACTAACACCTTAATACCCCTAAAAATGATCAACGTAAGAGGCTACCACCCCACCCCCACCCCCTTTAAGAAGCACTACAATAATATTAATACTTTATGAATTGCATATTCTTTCTGTGAACCATATAGAAAGGGGTGTCGATTAAATAAAATATAAGTATGTACACATTATGAAATGGATGCATATTTCAATTTAGGTTAAATGATCTAAGTTTAAATGACCTCCTTATTAAAACCTGACTGAAAGTATTTCCAACGTGTAACGCAAACAAGACCAAAGGAAGAAAAATTGAAATGAATTTACACACAAGGTAGTGTTCATTTATTGTATGAAGGTTATTTTCTTATTCTCAGTTTGTCATGGAGTTCAACCGGGCTCTCAGCAGCTGCTCCCTTTCTCTCAAATCTCAAATCACATAACTCTAACAGTTATTTCAATTGGCCTGTGTAAAAACGATACACTGGCAACAATTTGCCAAAAAGAGTAAGGTAATTAAAAAGGTTGGATAAAACTTTTTTCTGGTAGGCTTATTAACAGATAGAAGATGTGAAAAACTTCAGATCACGCTGTATAAAATCTGTGTTTAAATAATCTGCTGATTGTTACTTAATAATAAGTTCGCAGGGGTCCATTTTAGAGGGTGGGAAATCCTAAAACTAGCACACAGTGTCCAGAAAGGGCTTACGTGTCTCATGAATGCAGTTTATTATATCTCATGGAGTTTATAATGGCAGTGTTTGTCTCCATCACATGATAAAAATAGTCCAAAACACAGGCCCACATCCCCACATGCAGAAGTAAAAACAGCCTTTTTCCAAACATCTTCTCACAATTAAGATGCAATCTGGTTCATTTCCTGATGCAGCAGCTGCTTATGTTATTCCATTCAATTATCTTTCACATCCTATTTTATATACCCTTGGACAAAGGAATCTAAGGCGAAGTTCAACATGATAGGAGGCATATCTTGTTTCAGTTTATAAAACAAGTTGTCCTGACAACAAAATAGTCATTGTGCATGTCAGTGAACCCTTTATTTTTCACTTACACGGTTCAAATGACTGTCTCGATATGGCAATAAAAATGAAAAAGTATGCTTATATAAAGCAGGTTCCAATAGATAATTGCAGAGGGGTGACAGTAACGCTTGCGTTTCCTTCCAAAATAGCATAAATAAATTAATGGAGCAAGCTCACACACTTTTTTGTAAATTTTTGTAAATATTTTTTTTTTTTTTTATGGGTGGTCTTCAAAAATCATTAAGTTATATTCAGTGCAATTATTATCTATTTGTTTATTTTAAGGGTTGGGTGTGATACTGTGGTTTAAGTTTCAAAGTTAAACTAAAATAAGACACTTGAAACGACTTCGAAGCATGCAAGATATAAACAATCAGAAAAGTAAAAAAAAGACCTCCCAAACCCTTTGTCAATAATCCACCATCTTCAGAACTAATTATAGCACACACAAGGGATTGTGTAGGGTCATTTGGGGTTTTAGAGACTGTGCTTTTATATTCATTAAGGTTTGTGGACTTAGTTCAGTCCCTAGTGGTCTAACATTCACATCACAACTAGATCTTAAACAATATAAGCTTGACTCAGCCAACCTGCGTACTGCACCTGGAGAGTTTCCATCAGCATGATTCAGATTACCTCTTGAACATCCATTTACTTATGTCACATAGAAAAGATTCCTTACTGTTAATATGATTTGGTCTATGAGTGAGACTGTTTGTTAAGTGTTGTTTTTAACTTAACAGCAGCATAATATGTTAATAAATATAAGGCATACTCAATAAAAAGCTACTTATGTGCTAAAAGTATTATAATGAAGTGTATAAATATAAATCTAGTTTTTTGGTTTTTTATGGGTATGTGCTTTGCAGATTTTCAGCCCACCTGCATTACTTGAAAATGTTCCAATGTAAACATTATATAACAGATTTTATTAAAATAACTAGACTCATACTATTCCAAAATTGGTCACAGTGTAACTTCTATCACTACACGTGTGACCAGCATATGATAAGGAGACTGCTTTCCACAGGTAGGGGCTCCCTCTGCTGGTCTTTAGTAATCAATGTTTCTTCAGTGCACAACAAGGAAAACGCACTGAAAGTGAGACAGATATTTAAATGTTAAATTGTGATTCTGAAGTCATATACACTTATTCAATAGGACTCAAACAATGAAAAAATGAAGCACTTTAATAGTAAGTTCCACAATGTCAGCACTAGCAAAATCAAACTAGTTATGATTTAATCTATGTTTTATTTTCTAATATGATTATTGAATTTCACAGCAAATTTTGGTAAAAAGCCAATAATTAATCTTGATGACAGCTAGACCATGTGTTCTATGTATATATGCTTTTGATAACTGCAGACAGAGTAATCGCAGAACACTGGTTCATAAAAAAAAATACACTGTTCTTATGTTATCATACATAGTAAGTTACGTCCATGTAGAAAACTGTCTGGAAATGTTATCAGCGCAGAAGGGTACAGTGTGCTCTTCACTGGCATGCTTCCTTCACTCACAGTTACTCTAGTGAAGGTATTAGTAGGGATGTTCCTTAGAAAGAGACTCAGATCACACAGCAGCCTCAGTACTGTCACTAATCCCAGGTTTGGCTGAGCCTTTCAGGCTCCACTTCCTGTCTAAACCCACCCAGATGCTATAAAAATAAAAAGTAATCTCCTGGCAAAGGGCAGTTTTGGAGGAATGTTTTAAAACTCACTCCTCAGTTTGCAGACTTCAAAGAACCGGGAGGAGAACTGGTGCAGGATCTCAATCATTTTTTCTGGATGTCCTACAGAAGGATAGCTTTCACATGATCATCTGGAGAGCCCACAGTAATGGTACTAATGTGTACAACAGAAGTAAATGTATACTTTGTTTATTTTAGAAAGGGCTTAACATTCTGGAAGGTTTGTTGAGAAAACAGAAGTCTAAAGAAGCACTGTTTCTAGAAAAGGAACACATTTGAAAATAAAAAGGGTTGAATTTTCCAGAATAACACATATGGACAACAACTTCATTGGCCATCTCTGGTAGCCCATGTCAACAGCCAGTAACAGATCATCGTTTAAAAATAACAAAATAAAAAATTTATTCTAGTCCAACCTATTTCCATCATAAATAATTAAATAGCACATTGTTTGGCTGTGGCTTTAGAGTACCAGGATGTACCCAAACCCATTAGGATAACCTCAGGCTCAGGTTAGTGCAAACACATTTCCTGGAGTGGTTGCGCACAGGCTGTAGGCTTGCGAATGTCATGTATCAAGTGTTTGAATATTTCATTGATTCAGCAATTAAAAATACATGCATACTGACAGCTTTCTATATATTTAAAAGACTAGGCACCACTAGTAACAGAGTTTAAAAGTAACCATGCAATGAACCCAAAACCATTGTACACACAGAACCTAAATAGAAGGATAACTATGTGATAGTTTTGATTATCATGGGACCATTTTAAAATATATTGCAAGACCTACTGTATTATTACAGCAGTAAATAATAATAATAATAATAATAATAATAATAATAATAATAATAATAATAATAATACAATTAGTTATTATTAAATCCATTAATACAATATAATATACTCATCAAATTAATGAAGAAAAATACAAAAATGCTTATTTTTTTTTTATCACATTTACTACAATGTTTTCAAACTGTCAGCTTCACCTAATGGCCCATTAAAAATATCAATAACTTTAAAGGATTAAATCTAGGGATAATGTATATTCAGCCTTTAGATGAATACATTATTCAAACCTTTCATTACAGTTACCATTAGTTGTTTCTAGAATAAGTTATCAAACAACAAATGCACCTTTTCGATGCCAAACCCAAGCACTTGCATGCTTGGAATGCTGGCCTCAATAAGTCTGCAATTCAAACAAAGCCGACACATTTTCAGACAAGGAGTTCACGGAAAACCACTCATTCAATCAAAGTTCATGAATTAGTCATCCTCCTGCTTTTCAAAATTTATTTTTGTTATCCTTTAGCCTGCTTTATATCACAATGAGATTCCTTATTTGTAAAAGTTTTAAAGTTCAAAGCAAAACATACATTATTATAATAAAGTAAAAATATATATTATATATATATATATATATATATATATATATATATATATATATATATATATATATATATATATATATATTTTTTTTTTTTTTTTTTTTTTTTACTTTATTAGGCATAACTAATATATATTAATCATATACAGGGAAGTGTAATGGGAATGTGTCAAAAGTTAGGCAGTCCGTCATAAAAATCAGTGAAAACTTTTGATCAAATTAGGGAAAGTTTTTTACTGAAAACTGACTTGTAATTACCATGGTCATGAATTAGATGTACATTAATAACATTTAATGTAACAGGATTTTTTTTTTTTTTTTTTTTTTTTTTTTTTACAGGAGACAATCTGCACTCACTCATTTCTTCCTGTTTAACTATCTGCTCTAACTCTCAAAGCCCTAATGCTTATTTTTGAACGATTAGCTGTACATCAGCATTACCACCACAAATCCACCAGTTTCCCATCCAGCATTAAATGGGATGAATATTGATCTGCTAAAGAGGGTTTATTTATTTCGTGCTCTATCCAAAGATCAACTGCTACCAGCTTTTGGAGGATCTGCTGAGCTCTTACAGCATAAAGCTACTGCATACATGACTTTGGACTTGACATTTTGGTTCTGGAAGAAAACCAAACAGTAAATTCAGTGCAATAATCCCAGATAAATGAGATGATCACTGGAAAAAGCTTATTTAGTTAAGTTGTCTACAATAAAGTCCAAAGACAATAAAAATCACGCTACGGTGAGATGTTCCATATGGAGAGACACCTGCCTTTAAACCTATAGGCCCTGCAAAATAGCAAGCACCTTCCCACAGATATCTTGATAGATTAACCCCTAACTAAAACCCAATAAACGTTCTGCTATCTCGGTTGTCTTAACGAAAAGTATGGTTGAGAACCAGTGTGCTAATCGTAATACAGGTGGATAAACAAAGCATTAAAGTGGAGTACATTTGAATCTACTTGTGAAGCATGCACAGTATTCTTCAATTAGACAGAGATGTGGCATTGATTACTCTCTTCAATTTAGACCTCAACAAATATTAATACAAACAAAATCATCAATATGTTTTATTTTCACATATTGCATTACAGAATTTTCAGAGTGAACAAATATCTCTCTAATTTGAAGCAGAGCGATTCACTTCAAATTTCCTCAGTATTCTGCCAGTAATGAAATAATTTTAGCGTAGTGTAACATCATATATGGGATGTGCACATGTAATTTCTTGGCAGTTTGCTCAAATGAGAAGAATTCCACAAAAATGCAATATCCATGTCTGCCTCAAATTAATCTAACATCTTAATACTGTACCACTGTGTTAATGTCACTACTGCATTCTTCTGCTATATTTGGTAGTCATGTATGTCAGCACAGCAGTTGAACTATGCTGTTTAAATATCAGTTATTACTATTTAATTTACTTTGACTTTGCTACAAAGATCAGCTGTAATGAGTTTAAAGACTTGCTGCTTGTAAGGTGATTGAACATTTATGTTCTGGGAGACTAACTGAACTGCTTTCAGTCTATATGTACAATTGTATCTGCCAGTAAACGTGGATAGCACTTTTATTACTATTAATTGTATGGAAATATAAGAATGCTGTTCCTATCTTTTGATGTCAGCGGGTAGATGGATTAAAACATCTCACATCTTAAAAACAACCTGCATGCAACTGAAACCTCTGCTGAGCTCAATATGACTCCTGATATTTTTTTCAATCACAGAGTAGTTCTCAACAGGGGAGTTTCTGGTACAGACATTTCTAACCAGGCAAGTCTTATAATAGAGTTAATCTAGTTTAAAAGCTTTTTTTCAAAAGTATGTACTTCTAATGGGTTTTCCAAATGTAATGCAGTACTGTTTACATAGAAAAGGTGGTACAGTAAACAGTTCTTAATTTTGGTTATTTTAAGCAGGTATTTTGAAGCACCTCAGTTTCTAAAATCGGCTTAGACTAAAAGCAGCACTTAGTTAAATTAGATTCCCAACATATACAAACTGAAGGAATAAGGAGTGTACAAAAGGCTTTATAATTTCTATTTATATGTCAGTCATCTATTTTTCAAATTGTATTATACTCAAAAAGTAGGTATACAGTGGGCTCCAACCATGCAAAGTATACCTGTTAATCAAGCTTGGTGTGCTTTTTTAAAATACAATAAGCAACGTAAACATACTGGGAAGGTGATTCTTAACTATGGTGCTTCTAGATAATAACTACAACCTGATATTAACTAGAACCTGATAGACAACAGATAAATACAAAACAACAAAAAGAAGCAAAAACAAACACACAGAAACTAAACAGCACACTCCCTCCCACAAAAAGGACAATTATTTTAGTGAGAGAAAGTTGTTTCTTTCAAAATGGCAGCCTAAGGCTTAAACTGTAATTCTGGGTGGTTCTGTCGGTGCATTAGGATAATCCTTAAATAGATGAAATCTCCCAACTACTTCACCCCATTGGCACAACAATTTGGGGTAAAGTAAACTTTTTGCATTTCAAAAAGTACAGTTTACAGTCGTGAATGATCTACAAGATCTAAATAATTTCATATGAGTCCGTAAAAATGATTTGACACATTTATAGAAACAAAAGACAAATAAAAGTAATGAACTACATAATAAAAATGAAACCCTAAAGTACAGCCAAAAAAATGTAAACATTTCATACAATATTTTATATTCATGCCTGCGTAAATTAATTATGTTCTCAGTTAGACATTTAATTATGTCTTTATAATACATTGCGAATGTCATAATTAATTTGAATGCTTGGGCTTTTGCTTTACTCTAGACTGAAACAGTGACTCATAATAATATACAGTTCTATTACCAGATTTATGGGAAATTAAAAAAAAAAAAAAAAAAAAAAAAAACATACACTACAATACATGCAAGTGCTTTTGTTATACATTTTGAAAAGTCCTAAAAGATTATATGATGAAATGTTCCAGAAGCATGGGATAAAACAAATTATATACTAGTTTAATGTTTAAAATACATTTACAATTCCTTAAGCTGGTCACCGCTGTTTAATAAAAACCCCTTTGACTTCTAGTAAACCTCCTAACAGTAGCTGTTTTTGGTGTAACGGGCCACAGGGGCATCCCTCATGGTAAATCTGAATATCACAGTTAACTTAAAACAGTTAATAAATCATAGAAAATTGAAGTGGCGTAAAGCCAACAATACCTCAGTAGTAATGAAAGAAACATGATTTATGAGCAGACTTACCCATTCGCAATTTACTTCCATGAACCAAATGCAATGTGCAGAGTATCAGAATGGTATTTGGTTATTTTTGTCATTGCTACGGGGCTTTTGTGTGCTGTTTATGTGTGCTGAAAATTGAAATTGGGACAAGCAAGTACAGCTTCCAATAGTGTGTTAGCGTGTTCTTACCAGCAGGTGGCATTTCACACCAGGAATACTGAAACAGGCTTGCTACTGCTGGATAGGCTTTTATAAGCTGCTGTACTATGAGATAGAAATAAAATGTAGTTTAGGAAGATTTGTACAATATTGACAGCCTGTTAAAAGGGTAACTTCATTAATTAAACTGTGTGGTTGCTTAGATACAACAAAACAAAACCACCCCTCTGACTACATTCGCATGATAATCTTTTACCTCGAGTTTTGAATGGCACTGCTAATGATGGATGGAAACTGTTGGCAGTCACCACAATCCTATGTTGTATATGGTTGTCAATACCAGTTCATAGCAGGTTTTTAAAAAAAACAAAAAAAGCAAAAACCAAAAAAAAAAATGCTTGTTATGAAAACTTTTAAGTCAAAAAGTCAGCAGACACAAAGAATGCAATTAAAGATTTTTAAGTGGGGTTGTGGAAAGGGATTACAGTTACGCTTTTATCTTGAAGTACCAGCCTTTGTATTAGGCCTACTAATAATAACTGTGGCTATTTGTACTTGGAATAAAGAAGAGCTGATTATGAGAGTCTTGCATCTACTTTAATAGTGTGCCGTTAATGTCTGACAGAAATTAAAGACTAAATACACTTTTTAAAAGAAAATAAATAATGCAACAAGTAGTGTACCGATAATGTAAAATACGCATGCCCTTTTATTCAGTTTGAAATGCATTATTATTTTAGAAGATGATAACGTCATTTCAAAGTGAGCTCATTAGGTGGCACCACGTTCTTATTTTAAAAAGCCCCTGAAGTCTTCCTTCCCAAGAACACCTGACGATCTTTTCCAACATTCTGCAATGATTGCAGCAATTGCTTCCAAGTATCGTTTTCAAAACAAATAGTTGCGTTAAAACAATCACAAGCACATCAGCAAACCTATCTTAAGTACTTCATGTTGCCCAATCTAGGTGATATTTACTGTAGGGTACTATTTAGCTTTCAACTTTCTATAGGAAAACTACAAATGATTCCCTTTATTCATAACTTGATGTAGTCCTGCATTGTGAACACAACCAGTAATTAATGTGTGTTCTCCTATTTTTTCTTTTTCACAAATACCACACTGGAAACATTTTAATATGTACAAAATGTAACAAAAGCATGTACCACTGCTACTACTATTAAAATACCCTTACTACAAGATCACATTATTTCATTGTTTTACATGTTTGTTTTAATTATTTTATCCATTTACAGTATTTAACATTTGCTTAGCAGTGGATTGTCTCTTATAAAAATGAATCAAGATAGCCTAACACAGCAGTATACATTATAGACGGTTTAACAATATTTATTTATTTATTTGGACAATTTATTTTAAAAAGAAAGTCTGTAAAATAAACCATGATCAGCCTGAGTTTGCACTTTTCGTTAGCCAAATCCATTCTGCTCTTTACGTTGGAACAAATCCAATTGTATTGTGAATTTACTGAAGATGATAGGATGGTAAGAAAACTATGTTAATATTATTCAGCAGTAATCAAGACCACCTGTGTTATGTTATTCCCACTGGGTAATGCCATTGCGTCCATTTTCAGTTTGTTCTTTGCTAAAAAGAAAGAATTGATTAGACAGCATGTGGATGTATTTTTTAATTAAAGCCAAAGCCAGTTTAAGATAATCAATAGATAAATGAAGAATAACGTGATGCACATTACAAACATGTAATCAATACCTATTTCTTTATAGTGAATAATGCCACAACAATGTTCAATGTTTTTTTTTTTTTTAAGACTTTCTTTGTTAAAGCTTGCCTGTACTCAGCTCATAAATCTCAGGACTGTGTGATAATACATATTAAATGTACTCCACATTGAGTTTTAAAACAGCCAGAAAAATGTCTAGAGTTATTTTGAAGTTCATAGATATGTGGCATTGTAGAGTCTGTTGGCAGACTTTGAGGATGTGCAGTCTACACTGTGTCTGGAATAGAGGCTTGGTGCTACAGACTGTTCCGCTCCTTATCAGTTTTCACAGAAGTAAATATTTTGAACCCTAACCCTACCTGATACAGATTAAAGGAACGCTACAACATCTAAAAAACATAATGAAGAAAACTGATCTGACTAAACTAGCATTTCTGGTAGTAGCCTGACATGAAGATGCTAACTGACATCTCCTTTACTGGTAATTATCAAAAGTACCTAGACATGTTAATTGACCAAAAAGAAGAAGAAAAAAAAAGGTTCCTACTATTCTACACTAGGTTTTATTTCCACACAGTATGGTAACATTCTACACATTTTAATAAAGGTTGGCTTAACTGACTTCCAGGTACAATGCTTCTAAAATGCTGCTATCATTTAAGAGTTTGTGTTTGTGTTGTTTCTTCTTTAGCTCCCCTCGTCATCTACTGTGAGCTCACAGGACACATGATTACCAACAGGAGATAATTGACATCATCTGTCTGTAGCCTCTGGCAAGCATGCCTTGATGTTAAAGGAAGACATTTTGCACATGAAGCCCAATGGAAAGATTTATTTTGCGTACTGCCTGTCTATTGAAATAGGTAAGGAAAAGGCTTTCCCCAACCTTTTTTAAAGTACAGTTGAATATCTGCAGAACATCAAAAACTGTGAAAGTAACAACAGCTACACGATTATGTTGAAATGGCTGATATATAAATATATATATATATATATATATATATATATATATATATATATATATATATATATATATATATATATAAAGTACACTGTAACCTTTGGAAAGCACACACATGTTTCAAAGTACAAAGGTGCCGACCGGCTGGTGTCATTCCATTGTACAAGTGATGTTTCTCTTGACTTATGCCAATAAGTAGGGGGATAGTCCTTCAAACTTCAGTTCCCATAGCTCAAGATGAAAATACTTTTTTCATCCTAAAAAGTAGGATTCATTAAAGGAACATTAGGAATGTGCGACTTGTAACTGTCTCGATTATCTTCAGGCAGGGAATTTTGTACAGAAGTTTGTAGGACTATCCCTTCAAACTTATCCCAAATATTGACATAAGTCATTAAGTATATCATGATATATATATATATATATATATATATATATATATATATATATATATATATATATATTATATATATATCACGCAGTCAGTATATATCACGCAGTGTCGACTTAGCTATTTTTTTTCCTAATATTAAATCATTTAAAAAAAAATCAGCTGTGAGATAAAATCAATAATAGCCAATAGGAACAGTATTGTACAGTATTCATGTTGTTATAGTTGGGTGCATGAGTAAAAATCAGAGATTATTTATTTATTTAAATTAATTCCCTTTAGATCCCCAGGATGAAATTGCAGCATTTAAAACCTCTTAATCATTTGTTATATACATTTTTATGTTGTGTTTTTCCTGTCATTGTCAACTGGCAGTCAATGATTGGCATGCACATAATTTGCAAAAAGAATATTTTTTTAATGGTCAGGGATATCGGTTTCTGATACAATCCAAGAACGCATGACAAAAGGATGAATTGTATTACTAGTTGTGCGTTCTTCTTCACATACAGTTATGGATAGATACTGTACAATTAAAAACATTAGCTTGAGATGTAAGATAAAATGACAAACATGTCATTACCTTTTAATATATACAATATATACAGTGTTTGCTGTTTGTTGCCATATTGTTTATTTTAGGTGAATGGTCATCTAGCTTATGGGTTACTGACAATTCCATTAGAAAGCCTTTAATTCTCACTGGTGAATGTATGTGAAGGGGTTGGTTACATTGTATGATGTATGGTGTAGTAGGAGAATAAGAAGTTTTGAAAGTGGGTTGAACTGTGAGCTTTTATTTAACAAATGAGCAACACAATTAACCCTTTATAGGATGGTTTTAGAACATCCATTTAAATTAAATGCATAAGAACATAAGAATATATGTGACACTCTACTATCTGTAAAGTATACTTACTATATATGTTTGCCTTGGACCCTTTGTTGCTAGTATAAACCTTATACGATATATATATATAATATATATATATATATAATATATTTATATAGATAGGTATATATAATATAACACACACACACACACACACACACACACACACACACACACACACACACACACACACACACACACACACACATATATATAGTATCTACTCATTTTTAAGATGGAAGCATTCTGATGAATTCATTTTATAGATTGGACATGTCATGACCATTAATCTATGCTAAAATAATGACTTTAAGACAACACAGGCAGACAATTTAGGCCCATGGTTCCCCAATGATGATAGCCCTAGATCAGGACTACCATGTTCAAAGTGAGGACTATTTTCGTCCAGTCTCTTGAACAGCCATATAAGTCAATGGAGAACAATAGCACACTCCACATGATGCTGAAATTCAAACTTAGCATCAACATGTATAAACATGGCACATTCAATGGCAAATACAAAGTGAACTGTTTTGATTATCTAAAAGTTTTAAATTCTTCAAGGATGGTTGAAATGATCAAAAGTACAGGACTGGTGTTCTGGGGCTAATTGTAGGAATACTCTTCGTGGCTATCCCCTGTCTGACTACCTGCCAGATGTACACTGTATACCTACATGCACAAAGTATGGGATCATTACAGCAACTGAAAATGTACAGATTAAGATCTTCTTAGTCCTCAAGCTGATAGACACCAGATAGAGATGAGTTCAGGCAGTGATTTGTGTCAATTCACCACCAAATTGTCTGTTGCATCTTCCATGCATTAACTGTATAATAATAATAATAATAATAATAATAATAATAATAATAATGACACATTGTTGTCCATGTAACAGTCTTGCATAATGTAATGTAATGTTAAATCTATAATACATTTTCCAACTCTAAAATGTTACCGTTCTATATTTGCTAGATCTGGAGCACTTGCCAATCTTGACTAATTAAGCCAATAATTGGTTTAGTTGAGTAACTGAGATATATGTTGAAACAAAAACCCGCAGCCACAGTAGCTCTCCAGGACCAGGGTTGGAGACCCCTGTTCTAGATTATGACACCAGAATCCAACAGAATCCTTCATAGTGATCATTTTCAAAAGTCCCCCAAATACCATTACTAATTTTAAGAAAGAAAGGTGTCTTACTGAACAGTAGATTTACAGACCACAGTGTGAAGTGAAAGGATTGTTCATTTGCTGTCTTCTGTTTGGCACATTCGAATAGCAGCACCATAAATTAAAACTAAGGAAAGTTGGTTCAAAATAATATGGTATTTTATTGTAAGTTTAGGATGATGTCAGGCAAACATTGAGAACATGACCAAACAATGAATGTCAGTAATATCTGGCATACTGAAGGATCTTATCTAGAAAGCACATCAGAAGTAGAGCAGTCATTTATTTTATATGCAAAACATCTTCCAAGCCACACACTTCATTTAATATCTGTGTTGACTCAGACACTCATCAAATCAAAAACGTGAATTTTCTGGGGTATTTCAAATGCCGGTTGATGGCAGGTACATTTAAGGAAACCCAATACAACACTATGTGAGTATTTGATGTCCAGGTAGCAAAAACTCCTTGTTCAAATTATCTTCCATGTATTTTCTGTCATTTTTCTTTAAATACGAACAGTGAAAACATCCATAACTCAATAGTTGCATCAGCAAGTTTTTTTTTTTTCAAAGAATATTTATATGATTGTCCAATAAGCTCATTATCTTGCATCACCAAATTAGTTGAATTTGTTTTTGATATTTTTAATCTATTATTGTCGTAATAATACATGAAATATATGAGAAACAAATCCAGCTAATTTGATGATGCAAGATAATATATATATATATATATATATATATATATATATATATATATATATATATATATATATATATATATACACACACACACACACAATGTTACTTAATGTTCAGATCAATTTAAAGCTTTTAATTGCACCAGTAAAAAGTTGAATAACTGAGTTCTAAAAGGGAACAGGTTGTTTATTTTTTGTTTATATGCCTTTTAGGGAAAAACCAGCTACTGTTCATACAGTTAGACATCACAATTTATATTTACATCTGTGTAAAAATCAAACCTCTGCCAAAAAGGGTGAATAAAGAGGGATTTTCTGCTTGGAAAAAGTTAAATATATACAAAATATATACCAAGTTGATGTACTATTCTACACTAGTTTTAAAATATAAACATCCAAACGCTTGTGTTAAATGTCAATGATCAACTGCATCTCTGTAAATATTACTTTTGGTTCTAATTGTTAAAAAAAAAAAAAAAACTGCTTTGTCTGAAAAGTATTGTTAAATTGTGTAATTGTTCACCTGTTTCACTGTACGGTTGTTGACGGATGTATGCACTAGATTCTTAATTCTTGTTTTCTTTCAAAACTCAACAACAATATGCCATGTGTTCCCCTGTTGCACTCCCTGAGTAGTTGGGGTGGGTTTAAAGTATTCAGAACAAATAAATGCAAGATATAAGTCAAGAAGGAGGGACAGAAACTGTCATAGCATGTGTGATGTGTAGCTCATTCTCTAAATAAACATAAGGGGTGTGGGGAGCTTGGTTGAGTACTATATCTGAGGAGGTCACAGTGGTCTGGTATTCAGCAGTAATGTCATAACCAGAAAAGGATACCCCACCCCTAAATGCCAAAGGGATTTCTCTACGTATATGATACAAGAACCTAGATGTGTTACATAAGCAATAAGACACGGCAGGGTGTTGGCTGTGCTGGAATAATCGTATGCCCAGGGGTATCGTAAGGCACATTTTTTTAAAAAAATGAATATAGGTTTATTTTTTCCTGTTACTATGCTAAGAAAAGTTCCAATAAATGTAACCGTTCCAGTGAATTTAATAGATAAATAAATACATTTTTAATAATAAATTAAACAGAATAAAATAAATTAAATACATTATCAGAATATTTTCAGCATTTTTCTTATAAAGTTGCTGTATCGGGGATGTGCATTTTTCTAAATTAAATGGCTGGTTACACATTTGGACAGATTGTGCTGTAGGTGGCACTGTTTTGTGAGTAGGGGAGTTTGTTTCTGCCTTTTGTTTACGAGTTGACGACGGTACTGCAGAGAGGATGTAACTCCAGGACTTCCTGTCTTTCTCAGCTGGTGCCCAATATAGCTTCTTAAGCTACTTCCTGAGTACCGATGACTTAAGTTTAAGTCTGTTTGAGTTATAGCAGGGTGATGCTCTGACTTGTCTTTTTGTTGTCGTGTGTAAATGAAGATGCTGTTTCCTCTTTTAAAGTGGATATTTGAAATTAGATTTATAGATCGTCCCACTGTGGGAGAATTTAAAAAAAACTATTCAGGCCAGTTCGCAAGCTTGTGTTACCCCACAGATGTGGGGTAAATATTTGCGCAGCCACTATCACAAATGACAGCGTTAGCGAACCACTGCAGTAGCACATGTTGATTGGCTCCCAGCCAATCAAAGCACAGTGGGGGGAAGGGGGGGGGGGGGGGGGGGGGGGGGGGGGGGGGGGGGTAATTCCAGCACCATGTGTCTGCAATATCTCTATTGATTCCCAACCAAAGGCAATATCAAGTGGGCAGACAATAGATTAGTGCTGTCACTGTCTCTTATGTGTCTGCAATATCTAATTGAGGTTATTTTGAAACCAACATATATCAAGCAGGCAGACAAAAGTGCTGTCACTGTCTTTATTATAAATGCTTTCCTGTTAAAAATATACTGATGGTACGCATTTGCATCTTAAACAATAACTAATCAGCATATTTTTTTTTATTGGTCCACATGCGTACCTGCGTACCAGTTATCTGAAACACTGTCTATAAGGCTTTGTCTGACCTGCTTGGCACTTGCAGCATCTGTAACCTCTAACACTGAGGCTTCACATTCAGCATCAGCTTCCCTCAAACCCTGTAATCTTTCCTCTGTAAGTTCAATATCAATTATGGAGAGCTATGTAGTGTAAAACACAACAAGCCAGGATGATTTTGCTAACCTTCTAAGGAGTATACTGTAGTGTTCCCCCAGAGACATCCAAACATCAGGATCACATTTTGAGGATTCCAAATGTTCATGCAATTACAGTTTGAACACATTTATAGGTACAGTTATACCTTCGGCAGGGGTCGTGGGGTTGAGCAGTACTGTCAGTAGCCACCACTTCAGTGGATACCCGTTGTTCCCTATCATCCAGCCTCTCAGACTGTCATCCCACTGAAATGCAGCTGCCACCTGTGAATTAGTGAGGATAAGCAAGTCATGAGTGGAGCAATGATAGTTTGCATCTACATTTGTGATGTAGTTGTTGGCATCACAGATCACACACTACTTGCATGTTGACAGAATATGTCCCCTTATGATTTACGTACAGGTGCCTATTCTGTGTTGGTGGACGTACCTTAGTGCTACAAGCAAACAGTGTGCTCTCTGTATGCCTCCTTCCAGGTGAGCCTGAAGCAGCTGTCAGCGATTGTTTGTCTGTTGAGGCAAAATTGCTCAAAATTGCTGCATGCATTGTGTGACAGACAGGCACTACATTTGTATATAAATGAGGATACTCCCTAAAGTTCAGCCCATGTCGAGTGCTAACCCTGACTTGCTGAATGGGATCTATAACACGGTTGCTAAATCACATATGTGGGCAACGTCTGAAACAGCTTTTTTTTTTTTACACTTTCATTTAAGAAAAAAACTAAGTATAAGGAAGTTCTAACATCAGTTTCCCTGTTGCCATGAACAGTGAAGTCTTTTCTTATGTTACATTGAAAGGATCAGTGAATTCTAAGATGCTTAAAAACATTTTGTGGTTTGGGTGTGGAGTCCTGTTGGCTTTTCAAACTGGTAAGTGATTTAACAAAACCGTCAATTTTAATTTAGGTATTAGGAGGCTGCAGTCATGGCATGTTAAAGTAACACATGTTTTTTTTTTCTGTTCTTTATGTTATAAAAATAAATAACTGCCTTGATCTTCATCAAACTTTTCATAATGCTCTCCGAGCCCCCTGAAATGTTTTGAATTGCATTTGGCTATAATCCAATAAACTCATGATATATAAATGTTTTGTTGTATGGCAGGGACACAGTAAAGGTAACCTGCCAAGGTAATTGCTTTTGTTTAATTTAATTGTTTAATTGTTTTGTATAATTAATTATCACCTGCACCTGGCAATTATTAAAAACTAGAGCCAGGTGCAGGATCTAAAAGGGAAGCGGTCAGTCTTCTCTGGGCTGCTGCTGTTGAGTGAAGCGGCCGACTACAATTTTAAAACCTTAAAAATGTTTGGTTTAAAAAAAAAAAGAAAAAAGTATTAGTTTTTGTTTTGTTATTATATGTCAGGTAAACAGCTTAGCTGTCCTGCATGTTAGACAGGGACCTGCATATGGGTAGTGAGTGCTCAGTGAGAGCTAGGTTTTTGTTTTGTTTGTTTGTATTGTGAATAAAAGTGCGCATAAGCTCTAAAATCTAAGTTTTTATCCCTGGGTCACGTTTTTAAAGGGACACGAACCCAAACTACGGCCAAGCCTGTTTACAATATATTATATATATATATATATATATATATATATATATATATATATATATATATATATATTAGTACTTGATTAATCACACCTGTAGGCTTTGGTCGATTAAAAAAACAATTGATCTTGTCTGCCTGAGTGTGGTATCAAAAAATATTGTGTGAAAAATAAATCTTTAAAAATGGCAGTGGATACTTCTAAAGACCCCCAAATGAAGAAAAAACCTGCAACTTGCAACATTTGCTCATTGGTGCTTTCCTTTCAGGGCAGTACTACAAGTTTATCTTATCATTTATGTAACAGACGCTTACTGGTTCGTTGTTTTACTTTCCTGAGTGTAAGGTTTTTGTGGTTGCTTTCAGCGGGTTCCTTCTCTCCCAAGCAGACTTTCGCCTATTGGCTGAACACAGAAGAACAACACTAGTGTGCAGCCCAGCCTATTTTTAAATAATCGTGCACTCTGGAGCTCTTCCCCCAGCCAATCAGAAATTCCCAGTCAGCCAAACCCTGTTCAATTAGTTGACTGACAGTGCGTCTCCTGTTGAGCATACAAGCTGTTTCTGCAGTGGCACGCATTCGCTGAGAAGCCGGTGACACAGCCTGCCCTCTGTCACACTGATATAAAATATGTACATATTACAGGGGGCTCCCGAGTGGTGCATCCAGCAAAGGCGCTCCACGCGGATGTGCCCTATAGCCTGGGGCAGCGCACAATTGGCCAATCGCTGCCAGGTTAGGGAGGGCTTAGGTCGGCAGGGGAATCCACAGCTCACCACACAGCAGTGACCCCTGTGGCTGATAGGGCGCCTGTGGCTCTGCAGTGGAGCCTCCAGATCTGTGTTGTCCTCCAGCACTATAGGTCTGACGGCCTCGCTGTGGGTCCGCAGTGTGTAAAATGACGGATTGGCGGGAGCACATTTCAGAGGACGCGTGCTCCAGCCTCCATTCCTCGAGTCGGTAGGGGTGGTTGCGAGCAGTGAGCCAAGGATACAGATAATGATTGGGCACACCAAATTGGGGAGAAAAAACAGGGTAAAAAATTGGCGATGATTAAATTTATTTAAAAAAAAAAAAAAAAAAACATATTACAGTACATATTACAGTGATAAACACTGTATCCTTGGTAATAAAGGTGTGAAACCTGCTTTACAAGCACATATTGTGACTTGTCGCTCCAGTGTTAATTCATAATAAGCTCTCCTACAATAGGCACTGGCAGGAGATATTAGTCGAGAAAGATATTGTATTCACCAATATCTGATTTAGTAACACAAATTGAACTTTAAGTCACCGTTCTTCCAGTAAAAAAGAAAATTATTTGCTCCCTGTTATTGTTCTTTTGTGAAATGGGTTAATGTACATATATTATGATTTATTGCACTTTTATATCCTTTAAAGATTAACAAAACAGCTAATGTTCCAATAAAATGCAGGTGACAAACTTTCAGTTAAATGTAAGCATTTTTCAGAATTGAAGAAAAAATGATAATATGTAAAGCTACTTTGTAATTGAAGTACAAATCTGATCTTTCGGTGAAAACTTTTATTGCATGCACTTCAGGGAAATTATGGTCAATATTAATCTTTTTGTCCATAGCATATGCTACAGAAATGTACAGACTAAGAGAAAGACCGTCTCCAAATTAACTTTATACATTTTGTAACGGTTTCTTTCCTATGGAAATGAAATGAAGTATATTAGACTTCTTTTTTTTTTGTAAGAAAAAAAAAATTTTTTATTTTTTATAAATATATATATATATATATATTATATTTATATATATATATATATATATATATATATATATATAATGTACAGCAGTTTGCATAATAATAAGGTATGACACCACTTTTGCAGATCTCCAGTTCATGATATTTAAGATTATAAACATTTATATTTCCATGGGCTTCACTGTTCACATGTGTGTCACTGATATTACACACATAATTCAATTCATGTATTTGTTAATTTCAGTGTGTACAGTGTGCTCCCTAATCAAAAAAATGGATTATTATATTATTAGTACGCCTTTTAAATTACATAATATTTACTACATGCATTACTCTTACATATCTTAAGAACGTACAATACTTTGGGCTCTAAGTGTTGAAGGACTATAAAACATTTTATTTTTTCTGCGATCTTGCCAGGTTTAAGTGTTTGCGGTTTACAGATCCAGTTTGCTGTAGTTAGCTATAAACACTAAGTGAGATGATGGTTTTTGTAAACATCTGTGAGTAAGTGTATGAATTATGATATGAAGCAATATACCAACTATTTAAAGTATTTTCAAAGCCAAGACATCACATGAATAACCAAAAATCAAGACTAAATTAATTAACTACAAACCCCACTAGGGGAGATTCTCCTTTAGCAAAACTGTAGCGTGTCTGCCTTTAGTGCCGATGGTCAGCGGTTCGAATAACTGTTTCTCCAAAGGGGAATCCCCCCTAGCAGGGTTTGTAGTCAGGTCTTTATGCACACATAAAATGTGCCTATTTGGTCTGTAGGGGTCATTCATTACAATATGCATTGTGTTATTTGGGTACAATGAAAAAAAAAGTAGCAAAAGTAACAGCATTAGAGACAGATTCAACAGCAACAGAAACAATAGCCCTCAGCCACATGGTAATCTGTTGGAGATCAGATTACAGCTGAGTGGTGACAGAAATTGAAAGAATTCAATTAACACAAGTTTAAGAATTTTTTCAGTATTTCATAATTCTGGAATTTCAGAATGGTCTACAGTATTTTAATGTGTTAACCAGCAGCAGATTCACACTTTAACTCTATATTAATCCTAAAAATATTTTCCCACGTGGGCACCTTTGAATGTTATGGTTGATGAGATGACTTAATCGACTGTAGTTCAATGTGCTTCTGCTGCTGCTATATTAAAAGTCTAATTTAAAATAATGTGGCAAAATAAATGTATAATAAATAAATAAGACATTTTAAAAATAATTGTCAATGGTGTAATTAGATATAATTTATATAATTGCACCATAGTTTTACTTTATTTGGTGAATTCATAAAATTACTACAATATTCCCAAATTTGCCAATGAGAGGTAAAGGTATAGGATTTAATACTACTGGTTGCTTCCTTTTCATTTTAAATTAAATACATCAACAAACAAACAAACAAACAAAAAAAAAAATACTACTGGTTGCTTCCTTTTCATTTTAAATTAAATACATCAACAAACAAACAAACAAACAAAAAAAAAAATAGACAGCAAATGTTGATGGGGATGTATTGTATATGTACAGTACACAAATAGTTAAGTCTAGCTCATTTCCCAACAACTTATATATATATATATATATATATATATATATATATATATATATATATATATATATATATATATCAAAGGCAGAGAACACATTGACATGTAGCATTAATATGCACTACTGCATATATTTCTAAATAACTGAGTGAATGACTGACAATCTATTGTTTTTCAATCAGCCTTTTCGAAGGCTGGCATCTGCTTGCCAGCTGCGCTTCGATTAGCATCGAGACTAGTGAAAATAAATACCAGAGACCATGGAGTTCCCTTTCAATTCGAAAATAATCATCAAGTACGAGATATCGCCCCCAGGCGGTAGGATTTAGCTGAGCTTATGTCAAAGCTGCCAATAGGCTCGTGCATGCACTGATGTCTAAGACCGCCTTCCCTTGTCGGCTTAGAATACCCAGTGTATGCATGTGGCAAAGTGGCTGCTGATAGTGAACAGGTGTATAGCAGGTGCAGTGCTGGTGCAATAATCCAAAGAAACCAACAGACAACAAAGTACAGGTGAAATGGTTTGTTTATTATTTGTTTATAATCCAAGGGTCTGATGATCAGACAGTAAATAACAGCTTGCAATACACCACCATGTGTACTGCACAGTATTGAAAAAGGGTTGCAGTCCCATAGATAATACACACAATACTTAAACACATACAATTAGACACACACACCATCACCAGTTCAAAGTGAGTGCTGTCAGTGCTTGTGGTGCACTACAATATTACATGTTTTATTTGTGAACGACAGTGATAACAATGTTAATTGTGACTGAAGTGCAATGTTGATTCGGTTTGTGCTGGCCCTTAGTGACAGCTCCGGATTTGTTTAGCCGTCTGGTGCTATAATCAGAAAACACAAACAGTTACTAAACAGACATGGACAAACAAACAAAAAAACACTTACAAATATTTCCAATGCGCTTTCTCTGTGTCTGTCATGGTCCTTCCAGTTTCTAACCCAAAACCAAGCAAAGGAAAAGATTAGCGCTTCTCTGGCCACTTTTATGCTATCCTACATGACCCCTTGGTAAACGATTGCAGCTGTGTCTATTGTTTGCAGCTGCTACCTCGTTTACCTTCCAGGTCAGTACGTTCCTGCAATAGAGTCTTGCTTCCTTCCAGGCTGACCGACTTCCCAACCTCGGAAACGAACTCTCAGGCCAGCCCATCCTCACAGGTTGAGAGGAAGATTTACAACCAGAACTCATTGTATTTCTGTCACAATGCAGCCTTATGTCGCTCGCTCTACCCTGACCTTCTCCAAGAAGTCGGGGAGCATTGGTGTGGGTGGAAAGGCATACAGGAGCTCTTAGGGGCTGTCGAGGTCCTTCACCGAGAACCACAGTAGGCAGTGCATGGATTATCGCGATGCATCCACCTGCGCTCTGGCGAACCACTCCCAAATGCACTCTACCACCTGAGGGTGAAGGCTCCATTCGCCCACAATGGGACCTCCTCTGGAGAGGAGATCCACTGCGTGATTGAATCGGCCCTGCAAATAAACCGCTCGAAGGGAGGTTAATGGAGGTTGTGCCCACAGCAACAACCGTGCAACCATTTGACGAAGGCCGAGGGACCGTAATCCACCCTGGCGGTTGATATACGCCACTCCCATGGTTTTGTATGGCCGCACTAACACATGCTTGCCTTGAAGCACCGGCAAGAAATGCCATAGGGCGAGGTCACTCTGAGCTCCAGAGCATTGATGTGGGATGACCTCCAAGGTCCACTCCACACTTTCCCATTCTAGACCACTCTCCAAGCCTCGTTGGAGGCGTCTGTGGTCATCACTTCCCTCCGGAAGATGGGACCCAAACACAAACCCTGGAGGATATTGGGTGGAACCTTCCATCTACGCAAGGCTCTCCAGCAAGTTTGGGAAACAACCAACTTGCAATGTCTGCTTCGCTGCAGTTGTAGCTGGAAGGTTTTGAACCAGGCCTGAAGAGGTCTCTGGTGTAGTAAGCAATGGAAGGGCTTGAGAGGCGGCAGCCATCAACCCTAGAATGCACTGACGTAACGTGATGCTCACTGTTTCTCTCAACCTGAATAGAGAGAGACATTGCTCTATCAAGGCAATTCTTTGAGTCCAGATGCAGACCCAGAAACTAGGTCTGTTGGCTGGGCATGAGACTACTCTTGTCTGAATTCACCTTCAGACCCAGTCGTTGGAAGTGGTCTGTGACCATCACTGTGTGCTTTAATAATTGCTCCCTTGACTGCGCACAGATGATCTAGTCGTCCATATAGTTTAGCAGTCGGACGCCTTGCACCCAGAGAGCGAGAATGACTCCTAACCGCCTTCTTTGCCCTGTAGCTGAGAGTGTGCAGTTGAAATTCAGTGCACAGCACTCAGTATGTTTTGTGTCAAGGCAGACGCAGCATGCTCTGGCCCCAGGCAAGCCACACATTAATCATGTGGGTCAGTTGCTGGCAACTTGGATTTGCAAATCAGACAAAGCTGGACATATTGACTACCTTCTCAAGCAGCAAGCACGAGGAATGTGTACTGACTGCTGATAGATGTGCGTTGAGTGCTAAGCACTGAGCATGTGCACCGAGACGACGAGTACTGAGGTACTTGCACCGAGTGTCGAGCGCCGAAACGTCGACAGAGTGCGTCGAAGCAGCAAGAATATGTGCGTCGAACACTAATGTACGTGCACCGAGCTTTGAAAATATGTGCGCCGAGCACCGAGGCGTGTGTACTGAGCGTTGAGCACCTAGGAGCATGCACCAAGCATCAAGCGCAGAGCGCATGCAGCGAGCATCAAAGCGCCGAGAGCCTGCACCGAGCGTTGATAATACATGCACCAAGGCGCATTCATCGAGCGTCGTGTGGCAAAGCGTTGAGCGCGTGCACAGAGCACTGAGGCGCATGCGCCAAGCGCATGCACTGAGTGTTGAAGCGCCGAGGGCATGCACCAAGTGTTGAAGCGCCGAATACGTGCACCAAGCACCGAGCGTTGAGAGCGTGCACCGAGAATACCATTCTGTATAATCAAAATTCAATTGTTTTCTGTGTGGCCGTCAATGTGACTGCTCCCGGGGCTTTTAGATATAATGGAATATATCTCCTTTATTTCTGCACTCCCTTGTTTCATGCTTTGTGAAAATATTTAAAACATATAGACAGAAAGGTACATGAATGCACAGCCCCATATGTGTTACAATTACATTTTAAACCCAAAAACCACCAAATTGACAACCGTGGTCCTTCTAGTAGAGGACAGAAATAAACATTGAAAAACTTTTTATATAGCTTAATAAAGTAAGTTATTTTGATAAAAAAAAGTAAAGTTTCATTTTATACAAAACTGTCCACACATAGCAGCAGGCATGTTTCTTAACAGAAAAACAAACGTGATTATGCAAACCCTTACATGTTACTTTCTCTCACTGTTAAAATCTGAATCAATTAGTATTTGCTTCTCACAATGATATCAATTATTTTAATTATAGAACTGTAAGGTCTACAGAAAAAAAAAAAAAAAAAAACCTGATTAGATAAACTCTGGTGTATATCCACTTTCTGTCATGCAGATCGGTGCTGCCGATTCAATCTGGCCACATCCAGCTAAGACACTGTTATGTTCCCTTCTGTTTTCCTTTTCCATAGCCATAGAAAGTGAGTTCTAATTTAAATTAATCACTGTTTAAGAAAAAAAAAAAAAACACGTTAATACACAACAGCTCCACATCGCTACACTGAGGACATAAAAACAATATGGCAGCTTTATTTTTTTCAGAGTAAAAGTAAGGGGGCCAAACTATATGCTCACCCCCCTTTTGGAAAAGTGCAGGGACCATGGCCCCATGTGGCAGCGCCCTGACTACACCAGTTCTGGGCTATAAGCACAGTACAATGTTATAATGGTTTTCAGAGGGAAACAGCATCAAACCACACAACAACAAAACAACACCATGGTATTAGGACAATTTTCAGTCAAGATAAGTAAGACAGGTAAAACAATACATCTTAGAATAATATAAATAAAACCACCAGAATCTTACCGTTAAAGGTATATTTGCTTGCCCCTGCTGGGGATATGGCCCCAGTTCTCCTGCTCCCCAATTTGTTGTCACCAATCTAACCTGCCCACGGCAGGGGGGACCACTCTACCACTGAGCCCAAGCCTACAGACTCGACCAGTGGTAGTCAACTCTGGCCCTTGAGATCTATTCCAGTCCTGGTCTTTATTCCAACCAGGTCCTAAATTAGTTAATTGCCTCTTAACAGCTTCAATTAACTACAGTACACTAGAACCAGCTTAGAGTAAAAACCTGGACTAGATTGGATCTCGAGGGCCAGATTTGAGTACCACTGGACTAGACACTCGAGCTGTTCCGTATTCTCGCCCTTATGCATTGTTAAAGACAGCTAGTTGCTCTCCTTTAGCGTGGCTGTAGTTCTCACAGCAGCGTCTAGTAGGGGTCAAGCGAACACCACTTCTAACTGGATAGAGGTGCTCAACGTCTTAGAGTGTGGATTAAATATTCAAAATTACAGTCCTCCTCAAAGAAAAAAAGAAACAGTGTACTTAGTTACCAAGCACTAAATCATTCTCTTTGCTTCAATACTAATGGAGTCTACATGCTACCATGCATCAGAATTAGTCAGCGATATATATCTTGATTACTTACATGAGAAACCACACAAAATATGTGCAGTGTTTATATAGAAGTTAATTATACAGTGGCAAAGATGTAACAAGTAAAACTACTAAAAGGAGTACAGATGATAGAAAGACATGTCAATAATTACTATAAAAAGAAGTCCTAATCAAAAATCCTTCTCAAGCAAATAGCATATATATATATATATATATATATATATATATATATATATATATATATATATATATATATATATATATGTGTGTGTGTGTGTGTGTGTGTGTGTGTGTGTATATATCACTTTTAGAGACATGTTATTAAAAATGTGATGACTATGTACATCCATCTAGTTTTAGATCCTTCTTAAAATTGACAAACCTACTTTTAAGATGCAAATTCAATTCCCAGTATTCACCTGTAATTCAGGATACCACTTACAGGACGTATAAGGGTGGTGGTATATTTATTTTATTTTGTCCGTCAAGGGGAGAAACAAAGCTTTCTAATCTTTCTGCAAATTAAGACTGCTTTCATTACATACACCTTTGTTATCCTATCATAACCATTGCATATATCTGCTAAAAGGCTCTTTGTTTCTGTAATAGAGCTTGCAATAACAACAAATTAGTGAATTTGTTCATAGAAAAGCCCCAACCCATTCCTCATACTTTACTGACCAAGATTCACCTTTCACCTGTCAGCAGTAAGGACACTATAATCCTAAAAAAGTACAAACACTTGCAAACATATTAACTGGCAACTGGTGGTGGTTTTGACTTCATGTTGACTTGTATCCATGGATTTGTAATAAAAACACTGGTGGTATCTTATGTTTCCTCTAAAAGCATTTTAATAATCTGTGATCGCAGAGACTGGGTGGATGAGGGATTACATAACAATGATTTAAATGAACAAAAAAATGATGCATAGCAAATAAAGCACACTTGGTCTGATTTAAGGAAAAAAATAAAATAAAAAAAAAATACTATTGACCCCTACACAGTTTTACCAGCTTAAAGTGCAATATTTTAGGGGTAGCAACTTTGTAAGGTAATGTGCTATACCATTAGACACTTTCCAGTAGCTAATGCTTTAGAGCTGCCTTATTGAGAAGGCATATTTATTTTCATTGCCACGTAACATACTACAGCTTTAACTTAAAGTATTATGCTTTTCAAGCAGAAGGCACTCTGTACAAGCTGGCAATAGCATTCTGCTGTTTACAGCTATGGCAATATTATTGGTTAGTTTTGTACAAATCCTTCTAGCCAAGACTTTGTTAACTTGTCATTGAACATTGTTGCAGAATATCAGAACTTTGTAGGGGTGTCTTTTCTTTTCTTTTTTTTTTAACTTTTTGTTATTGGAAATGTGGTTCCCCATACTCTCATATGTTTCCAATAAAATAAAACTTGTTTATTTAAGAAAATAACATAATGAAAGTTTTAATACTTTGGGTCGACCATATTTTATAGTAAGATGGTGGCAATGACAGAATGTTAACTGGATAAACAACAATTAAATGTAGTCTTTGAGTCTAGCCATGTGACGCCATCATAAATTATAATATAGATTAATAAACAACATGCATACTCCATCTAAAAATGGAATACCGAGGCCTGTGTGTTATTTTCACCCAGTGCATTAAATTATAATTTAGATCTTAGGTAGAATGCAATTCAATGTATATGCAGCAATTAGAATTAGAAACATCTATCATTTACCAACATACATTTTGTCATTTATAAACCGTAGCTTTCATTACTTCTTTTGGTTTTTGATACTAGTACACTGGTCTTTTTTTTAGATCCCGCAATGAGACATTCCACTGAGTACAAATATTTTTTCTACCAAATGACAACCCTTTGAAGTCTAAACTGAAAATAATATTTCATAAGGTGATACGTTTGACATTATTGCCGATATATTTTCCTCTTACAGATCAAGACCAAAGTTATGTCTTATCCCACCAAACACATCACATAAAAACTGAGAAGGCAGGGCTTGAAAAAAAAAGTTTTTGTCATTCTTGGCCACAACTCATCACTCCAGTACCTGTACACCACCAAATTATAATGTGTTGAAAATGAGAATTATCACCTCTGCCTTGTAGTAAAGCATTGGGAAGATTTAAATTGTATTACTGTAGTTTTCAGCATGGAAAATCCGCAGTGAATGATTTATTGATTGCAATTGCAGATGATTTAATGAACCATGATGGGAGCTCAGGGCCTGATGACTGTGATGGGAGCTCAGGGCCTGATGACTGTGATGGGAGCTCAGGGGCCGAGTGAAAGATACATTTGCTCGATGGCTACCTGCACGAGGGGTGGACTCACCTTCCAAGTATTCATTTCAGCACTGAGAATCCACAATGAATGATTTATTGTTTGCAATTGCAGATGATTTACTGAACTGTGATGGGAGCTCAGTTTGGCTGGAGGCCTCGTCCGTGGGTGCTCGATGGCTACCTGCACGAGGCTGGCTGGAAAAACACGAATAGAATCATCCCATCCCAGCATCCCAGTGCCACTGATAGGATGTGGCTATGGGCTACCTCCCCCCAAAAAGACAAGGCCGCCAACCCATGAATAGAAATAATAACAATGATTAACGCACCTCACAGTAGAACCTGCCACCTACCCCCCCCCCCCCCCCCCCCCCCCCCCCCCCCCCCCCCCCCCCCCCCCCCCCCCCCCATGAATGAAAATGAGCAGCAGAGCATGACCGTGCCGGGGAGAGAGCCCAGCCTCTCCAACCCAACCACGTACCCCGCAAAACTAAATACGAACCGCTCAGCACTCAGGTAAGGAAAAAAATCCCTACTCACATATTTTACATTTTTTATGTAGAGGGAAACCTCAGGGAATCTGTGGCTGAGGATAGCCCTTCCTCCAGGCTCTATGCAGTCGGCTCCTGTTTCGGCTTCCCAGTGCGTAACTACAAAACAAAAGAAGCGACATGGGAGAATAACACACAAACCCTTTATACGCTTGCTGATGACGTGTTGGTTAGGGGCAGATTCTCCTTCCAGAAAAGCAACCAAGTTTACAATTCTTATTAGAATGAGAATAGTCTTTATATACTGGAATTCAGTTTATACACCAACAAACTCATTACATTCTTACTCTTATAAAATTGTAAATTTGTATTGCAGTTTACTGTGCTTTATGCTTATACTATGGATTCACATTCTTCACCATTGTCAGGTGTGGGTTTACAGCTCTGTATTGTTCTTTTCAGTGCTTTACTACAATCTGCAATGCTGTATATTGTAATTTACTACAGCCTTCACTACAGCACATTAGCCTTCAATCTATCACATGTAAATAAAACATGATCTATATATTATATTGTGATTTGCCTATTGCCATTGAAAGCAATTAAGGAAAGAGACTTTTAATTTGCAAAATAGACATTATTTTACAACAAATCTCTCTCAAAAGCAGCAGCCATTACTCTTCATATACAGTATATATTTCCTGAGGTCTGGAAAAGACATTTTCATTGGTTACCTTAAAAAGTAAATTTACTCTTTGCACTTTTCCAATGCTTTTTCCATCGTTATATTATGTATTTACAAAGCTTACCCTGGTTTGCAGTATTTTTAAATATGCTTTACAGAGCTTACCTATGATTTACGTTGCTTTCGCTCTGCGTTATTACACTTTGTTGTGCTTTTGCTATGGCAAACCTTTATAAGGAATATCTCCATTAAAAGAGAGAAAAGCATTGCCTTAAGTTTGTATCGAGGTCTACTGCTCAGCGGTATTAATACAAGTTTCATTTCAGCAAAGGAAAGCAGTTTGTATATCTGCATTTTGTATTCAAATATCTGCTAAAATATTAAAATAAGCCCAGGACCAGAATATTGCCAGTCGGTATTACTGAATAAATTGAATTAGTGGGTAAACATAGTGACAAACAATAACATGTTGCTCACAATAATGTGCAAAGCTAGCTCCAGTAACATAAAAAACAAACACAAATAGCACTGGGCATTGTTCGTCTTCTGAGTTACAATGTATGTATAGAATCCAAATATGAAATCCAATATAGTGGCAACTGTTATTTTTATTAGTATCCTTTCCGACAGCATTACGACTTCTTTTTTTTATTGCATTAACTAAGTAGCTGTGAATCCACCTCTTGTGCAGCTCTAGAGTTCTCTTTTTCCATGCAAATAACCTTATATTTGGAATGTGTTACCTGCTTCTATTCTAGCATTATGAAAAAGATAAAGTCTGGGATAATTTTTAAAAAATGCAGGGGATTAATATTTTTAAGCTCTAACTTTGATCAAAATACACTTTTGAAACTAAAACTGTACACATCTACTGTAGCAACAATAGCTTCCTGGAAATTAATGGGGGTTTAATCCTATGTAAATAAATTAATACATTCGCAATTAATTAGATCCATATGAAACAAGATCCAAAACTTATTACACAAACTATGGTAATGCCATTCATTTCCATGGTGCTGGTAACTAAAAAAAGGTAAAAGCAAGATCTAAATGTTAAAAAAAGAAGCTGTAATTTCTTATATTCATTAAACAATAGAAAAGCACTTTATAGCAGAACATTTCTTTGAGTAAAATAAAATGGTTAACTCTAGATATGTGAAATATACCCTTTGAACATATCTTTTAGATAGATTTTGAAATAGGGGTGGGGAAAAGCAATCAGACAGCATTCACATACTCTTACTAATTCACAGCCATTTAGAAGATCTGTGCTAATCCAAGGATTACTAGGGATACCAGCTACTCCACTTTGCACAGCATTGAGAAAACTGCTTTCTCATTAAAGACCGGTTTAAAGCCAAATAACTTGCACAAATCTTTAATAGGAGCTGCCTAATCAAAAAATGGCTGTACTTTCTTCTTTTTGCCCAAGGGAGACACAATGCACCTTGTTAGGAATAACATCAACTTCACATTGAATGTAATGTGATCCCAAGGTGTGTTGCTTTGTCTGCCACAAACAAAAGGCCACCCAAATGTAATATACCCAGACCTTTCTAGACTGCTCACCTTTGCAGGTACTCACAGCTTGGATGTAAAAAAGACCTAAAAGACTAATAGCTGGGGGCAAATTTACTTCAAGCTGTGCAAGAATAAAACTCTTGTCTGGAATGAGCGGAGTGGAACTTCTATTACGTTTCTGTTTGTGTTTGTTCATTTATTTGCTTACAAATTACAGCAGCAAAATTGTATAGGGTGTGATTATTATTATTATTATTATTATTATTATTATTATTATTATTATTATTATTATTATTATTATTATTATTTTATTGTATTATGATTTTTGGTTTTCATTATTTATTATTTGATTTCACTTGATGTGCATGGTGTGAACTTTACTGTGGTTTAAAATGTATTATTTATTGATACTGGTCCTTTAAATCTGCAGGCACCGCTGTGTGAGTCTCCATGGAGACAGTTCAGATGTGTCTCTTAATTAGCACAGGTGTATAAAAGGTGCCCATTTTAAATTAAATGAGTGCTACCATGTGTGGATATTGTGAGCTGAGAGCACATGTCTGGGGGAACTGCCATTTGGTTAAAACAGACTTTGTAGTTGTCATGAAAAATACAGTTTTGTGCTGGGAATTGGCTGGAGGCGCATGTTTGGGAACTGCCGAAGTGTTGCTATTTCTACAAAATAGACTTTCCTGCTTGGTATTAGAATGCTCTCAGCCTATGGTAGCCATTTTAGGTTGTCTTGGATAACAGTAGAAGTTTTGTTTTTTAGTATATTTGTTACTACAAGCCGGTCCGAGTGCAAGCTTTATGGCGTAAGCTATTTTTTTGTCAGGCTATCCAGTCCAGGGCACTCTGTTCCCTTTACACAGTGCCATCACAGGTCGGGAGCGAGATTATAACCAAGATTCATTCTTTCTCTGTCACAATCACCAAGAATCATTCTAGCTATGTCATAGTACTACAGCAGGCAGCATATAAAGTGTAAGCCGCTAAAGTTTAAGTTCACTCTTTGGAGGAGCCGTCCGTGTTCACAAAGTGTACAAACAATGTCCTAGATGAGATTTCATTGTTCAAGTTACTTGGTTTATTCAATAACCTGTAAATAATAATAAAAAAAAAAAAACAAGGAACATACCTGGTTGTACTAAAGCTAGCCGTGCTCCCAGAAGCTGTTTTACGACTGCCTAGCAACAGTGTCTGTGTGCAGTCATTACCTGAGAACTCAAGTGGGGGATCTGTTAACATTAGCTGATAACATGGCAAAAAAATTGGCAACAAGTTCAAGCAGAATATGTTTACTGTAGAACTTTGCTGTTGTAAGCATTGCATGATTAATTAGGGTTACCACTACCACCCCTGCGCTGACTTGGAGCAGCGAAAATGAACACACAGGACAACATAGCTCTGGGCAGCTTACAGGCAAGCCAGCAGGCTCCCAGCATCCCCCTCAGGCCGGCGCTGGGCCAATTGTGAGCCACCCCCTGCGAACTCCTGTCTACGGTGGAATAGCACATCCAGGCTATAGGGCACATCCTGCACTCCATGCTAAGCGCCTTTACTTGATGCGCCACTCGGGAGCCCAGATTGTTACTCTATTTATTATTTGTTTTGTGTGTACTGTCTCATTTTCGCCACTTCACCTCGCTCCTTGATTAAGAAAGAAACTATATTCAATTATTTGGAGCATAATTTGCTTCAAATTGGCGTAGTCGACAAGAACCTACTTAATTAATTAAAAAAAAAACATATTTAATTAAATATTATTGAGATTTGCTGCCGCCCCTGTGAATGGTCTAAAAAAAAAGTTAAAATGTCTGTTAAAAATAAAATAATTTATAACGCGACTAACAATTCATCATAGACATTTGTTTGTAACACTTTTAGATTTCCGTTTCCCCTGTGGGGATAGGGTGACCAGACATTCTGATAAAATCGGGATTGTCCTGATATTAGGTGCTTTGACACGCATCCCGATTGATGTTATTTGTTCCATCCAGGAATTTTTTTTTCAGTACTGAGTCAAAACAAAAAAAAATAAATGTGACTGGGTCTAAAATTCTAACTGCGTTTTAAAAGTAAACAGCAGGTTGTTTGAACCGAGGTAGCTGTGCTTGATTGTACCTGTAGTGCTGATTTAACTTGGCTACAACCAAAACAGGAACACTTTTTTGTCTGCACTGGCTTTCCAGTTTGTTTATTGGTATTTTACGTCCAATGCTGAAAACTATATTTAGCAACCTAAATCAAACAATGCAGAACAGACCTTGTTCCACCTGTTACTACAGTACAGCAGGTCACAGAAGAACCAGCTCAGACACACTGACAGGCTGATTAAAACATCATTTTCACCTGAACATAAACAAGAAAGAAACAAGAAGCTTTGGAGTTTTTAAAAAATATATAGCTCTAAGTTTTTGTCTTTGCCTAAGTGCAATGCACACAAAAAGGTGAAGGAATAAAAAAAGCCTATTTACAGAAGAAAGATACGTAGCTTGCATGCCTTGCGTTGTGCGGTAGTTCATTTAAACAAGGTTTCTTTCCTCCCTGTACCAACTGAAAGTGTCCTGATTTTTCACTCTTGCTATCTGGTCATCCCAGTTTTGGATGATCTAGCTGGCTCATGACATGCAGTTCACTAACTATATTTATTAACGTAGAGGGCGGACATGCGTTGTCTTCAGACATAGCAGGGATAAAAAAAAAGAACAGGAAACAATTCAGTTAGACAATTAAGCAGCTCACTTGTTCTTCATGTTTAACTTTAGCATGTTTTTACAGCAGGGGTATTCTCAACCCCATGATTGACACAAGTATGACTATGTGTTTATATCAGGTTCCTAAAAGAGGGTAAGGAAAGTCAAGCTACTGCCAGGGAATACTTTCTAGAACACAAAGCTTGATTCTAGAACACAAAGCTTGAATTATATATATATATATATATATATATATATATATATATATATATATATATATATATATATATATATATATATATATATATATATATATATATATATATAAAATATAACATTTTTATTTTTTAAAGTTACCGTTAAAGTTTCTTATTTCTGCCCATACACCGAAAATGTAGACAATTTCATGGACACACGTCTAATCTTAGAAATAATGATTATAGTCAATATAATCAGATGAGACAAGAATTTTCAGCACTGTATTGATTTTGAATTAAGGTAAACTAATTACAACATGTTAGAGATGTTCCAGTGACACCTTTCGCTTCGGAGGGTTAATGTAATATTTATTTGTGGTAATTATGCTTTCTCTTTGTCTCTCTGTCTTTTTGTAAGGCAGGTGAAAGACATTCTGTCACTTAATAGAACTCAGCAGGAAATCAAATAGAATTATATTCAGGAGAATGATCCCTGTATCTTGTTTAATTCTTGCCTAACAAATGTCAGTGCTAATGTATTACAAATTATTCAGTCACACCGACAGTTCCAGGTGGAGGAAAGAAACACCAATTTCTACTTTTAGTTTTTTTTTTTTTTTTTTTTTAGAGTGTCATCCAGATGACTTCCCCTGCTGGAGCAGAGACGAGGCTTGACATAAATCAATCAAGCAAGCTCAATTTTACAGTTATAGCGCCTAATGCCTAAACATGAGCATGCGGGTGGAAATTAGCACCCGATTAAGAGCATACATGATCTCCTTCTGGAAGACAATAATATTGGCATTAAGCTTCTCGAGAGGAAAGATGCTGCTGGTTTTTAATATATCTTAAATTATGTCAGGAAAAACACTAGGACATCACACAAAAGCCACAGTCAGTGTATATTGCTATCTCATAAAGCTGGATATCTCTACAACAATATTGACACAGGAGTAGGCAAGCAAATGTCAGCCAATATAACATATGAAATACTTAACGTAACCAATTTCCAGCTGTCAATCAGCAGGGAATAATGACTGATGCCAGAAATCAATACGCCACAATTGAATTTCAACTCACAAACATGTTTCGTTCTGCACTATAAAAGACTGTCAAATGTCACACCCCTAGAGCTGCATGATGATTTTAAAGATTTGTTTGTTTCAGACACTGAAGTCTATTAGCAACAGTGTTGCCTCTGCTGTAGAAGGAAAGTGTGTCTTGAGGACAATGGAGGTGCAGACTGAACGACGGACATGTTACCTGGAGACAATTCACTGAATTACAATGTATGAGGAGACAAGCCTACATCACCTACTTTATTTTTAGTTGGGCACATTGATAGAAAAAAAAATGTATTAAAACAAACCACTATGCTCAGGTAAAGAAAGAAATATTAAATTGACACTAAGACATATGGTTCTGACAACACATCCCTTACAACACAAGATTTGAATAAATCTGAAATTGTTCTCTTATTTTAGAATGTCCTTTTTTATTTCAGTAAAATTCTAGCACAACCCAATTTCCTTATACTACCTGCTCACATCTGGTTGCCTATTTTCCCTTGAAATATGTTTTCTCTGCTTTTGCAGTTTTTGTGTTATTTGAAACAACACCACTAACATAAAAGGGGGGGGGGGGGATCATTTGTTCATAATAACCTGCTTTATCCGACAAACAAAGCAACAGTCCTTGAACTCTATATATTAGTCAGTTATAATAACCATGTAATTAGTGGGATTTCAAGGAAAGACAGATGGCATTAATATTGAGGGTAGATAAAACAAATTCCTTGATGGCTTTTGCAATGAAGTTCAAGGGCCTAAATGTAAAATGAAAAGACATAGTGGAAAATGATTGACTCAAGGTTAAAAATCTTGAGAAAAAAAAGGATTTCACTCAGGTATAAAAATAACTCACTGCTGGTCACTTATCTTGATTTCTTTAGAAGACAGAAAATGTATTGTAAGCAGTTTCTTATCAGATCTTTTTTTCATTCTATGTGGTAACGCTTGCACTAGTTGATTTGTAATTGCTGCATATAAAACTAAAAATATGATGACTCTTTTAAATGATAGTCAGTACTGAGGGAACCACACTTTCTGATGTTCACATCTGCCTTTACTGGGATAATAACCTCTATCCCTGAAACCAGATGTATACAATGTCCCAAGAAATGCCTAAACACCCAGTCACTGGCAGGGATAAGACAGTCGCTAGAACTGCATCTGATGAACTACAGATGATCCAACAGGAATGGGGTTATAGCCTTCATTTGACCTACAGATCTGTTATTTTTTGTATAATATACCAGCACAAGGGAGAAGGAAGGAAGACATTTTGATCAGTATGTAAGCAGCTCATGAGAAACACACTGTAAGTCAATGATAGATTCTGTTTTAATTATGTTTTCATTGACTGTCCAATTTTTTAAAAAAAGTCATACAATAATCAATTGAATTACACGAAATGTATTTCCAAAATAAAACATGAATAAATTTGATTTGATTTGAATGTTGTATGTCCTCTGCTGTGTCACTTGAGTTGTTTAGTTTTATCTTAGAATTGATCTTTTTTAATTTATTTATATTCTCTAAATACTTGATAAACCATTTAGTCTATTATTATTATTATTATTATTATTATTATTATTATTATTATTATTATTGCATATTAGAAAATGATTCAGTACCATCAGCCAATCAGCTTCCAGTTCTAGCAGGCTTCTAATAGACAGATGATGCCTGCTGGAACATTGCAACAACAACTGTGAACCAAACTTAAAATCAATCCACGCAAGGACAAGCTTTTTCATTTTTACTTGCTTTATTGAAAGCTCATTTCACATCTATTGGACAACAAGTACTAAACAAAGACACAAATGGCCAAAATGTATTTTATTATTGACCAAAACCAGCCAATCAATGCTGTGTGCCGATGAAAGCAACCAATCCTGTCCCTGCAACAGCTGAATCAGCCTGCCAACCCGACTGGAACTCAGACAGCATCTTTTAACATCAACAAACCGAGACACGGACAATTCTGTAATATCGCTCCACTCAGATACCTGACACTGTCCAGACAAACTATTTCAGTCAGCACAATCTTAAAATAACCACCTTTATTATAATACAAAATCTCATAGATTTCCAAAAACACTGAACCCAACAACAGGTGAAGAAAAATAAGTAGAGTAAAAATAATTGGGAGCACAGCCTCATCCCTTGGAGCATCTTGGTGCTATCTGCTAAAAAACAAACAATAAAATAATAAATCTATGAGACTTGTTCATCCTGGTGAACACAAAATATTAGACAGAGTATCATTGTATACTTCTCCCCTCCTGACACGGCTGAGAGTGAAGGGGTGGTTGTGGTTGGGGACGAGATGGTAATTCGAAAGCACGGCAAGACTGAGTTTGAGAAATAGGTTTATATACCTTATAGTTTCATTGGAACTTGCTGGTAATAGGCTTGTAGATTAATCTATGAATGTACCAGGCACTTGTACTATAGATTTCCTGCCTGAAGACCTTGCAAGCTTTATAAAGCAGCTCTGACGATATGGGTCAATTGCAGCATACCAGTGAGTCAGTCAGATTAAGTGGACTAAAATGTGGACTAGAAAATCCTGCAAATCTGTACTAACTTCATCCTGATTGCAGCATACCAAACAGATGATCCTGGTAATTCATTTAACTGATCGGAAGAAGTGGAATAAGAGACAGAAAATGAGGACTAACCTACAGCTTTGGCCAAAAGTTATGCATCACCCTATAGAATTAACATATTTTGCTTCATACAGTCAAATGAAACCTGCTGACGTTAAGTTAACATATTGAATTATATACAGCTTTGTAGTTTTCCATATAATTAATGAAAAACTGACAAAAATTAAAAAATGTGAAATACTTTTAAATTATTTTGTAGTTTCTTTGATTACATGATGTTAAATAAAAGAACAAAATTATGTTCAATCCTAAATTTCTAGGAGATGCAAAACTTTTGGCCATCGCTGTATAAATCTTTATTAATCTGATATGTGGAATTCAGAGTCAGACAAATATATAAATGGATCCCTGTACAAAAAGAAAGACACACATCAAACATATTTAAGTAAAAATAAATGTCTTTTAGTGCACCTTTCAAAGTGGCAGACCATACTTGCCAACACTGCTGTATAGGCACAGAAATTAATTGTGTGATAATGGACCATTCATTGTTTATAGTTAAAGCATATTAACTGAAATTCTATTGTGTTAAACTTAAAATGGTATCAAAGGTACATGATTAAAAAAATATGTTAAATGTAGGGTATATATATATATATATATATATATATATATATATATATATATATATATATATATATATATATAGACTTGTACAAGACTTTATGGATCTGACTGCCTGAATGTGATGAACATAAGAAATGTACGGAATAAAGTTTTTATATGTACAAGTCATTTCAGAGGAAAAATGCAGCTTTCTCTGCAAAACATTTTAAGCATTAAATGCTTGGGACAAGCAAGCTTCACAGTACTAAGTTAATCCACTTGAACAGGATCATTACAAATCTGATTTGGTACGCTGCAATCAGGTTCGTGTTTAGTCTGATTTAGCAGATGATCCATCTATGATGATTAATTTCTGGTACACTGCAATTGGGATTATCATGTGTACTAACTTTAGTCCAAGTGACTGCTTTTGATAATACACTCTAGCATGGTTATCTAGTGTTCCAGCTCACTTGTACAACTGTGGGATGGTTTTAAAGTCACTTTATTCCTATAAGCAAAAACTTTTTTGGAAATTTTTTAGAAATTTTTGGAAATTTTTTAGAAGCCAGTTTGAATTTTCCAGTCAAAAACAGCTTTTGGTATAACATTTCTCAAAGGGTATTAAGAAAATATATGTGTTCTTCCTTTTAATGTACCTACAATATCTGGCTAACACTTTTCATCAACAAATTCTAACTATAGACAATTTTTTAGTTCATTTTAATTTGTAATGTTGCGGAATTCAGGGAATTCTATTTATGGTGGCAAATGGTTTACAGTTTTACATCTTCAAATCAAATATGTTTGATTTGTCTCTTTTATTATTTTTGGATGCCAATACATTTTCAACAACATTATGCATAATCTATTCCCCACACATGAAAAATACATTCTGTTAGCTCTCCATACAAGTGAGTACATATTTGATCAATTACAGATATTTTGATCCATTATTAAATTAGCTATACAGACTATAACCTTTTGCTACACTTAATTAAGGATGGATTTTGCTCGTGGGCAAAAACTTTTTTGTAAAACAAAAGAAACTAAAAAAAAAACTATTAAAGAAAAATGCAATGAGTTGGCCTATGAAATATGCTTAAATTCTTTCACTGAACAAAAATATCCTTTTCAAAACATTAAAAGCTTGGATGATTAGCCACTGCAGCCAATAGAAAGCTTAGAAATAGGGCATTAAATAGATTTAAATACCTTTTATAATGAGCTATATGTTATCCATCAAGGAAATTAGTTCTCAACTACAACTGCAGAGACTTTTGGGTTTTAGGGATACTTGGTTCACTCCACATGGCTCCATCTTTAAAGTCTGGATGGGCAACAAAACATGCAATAAAGAGAGTCCTTGTAACAATGCTGTGGTACTGTAGACTCACAAGGCTCTGTAACAAGAGATGGAAGATGTCTACAGTCTAATTCAGCCCGGGCTACTGCCATGATTTTCATGACTTTATCAGGATGAGGGATTACAGGTCACAAGAGCTTCTTTTATTTACCACCTGTAGCTTCTACCAACACTTTATTAAGAATATTTTCCAGCTTCTCTTCCTGACCTGTAAAGGAAGGGACCCCTATACATCCGAACCTGTACAGCCCTTATTTTTTTTTAAATTTTATTAGAAAGCACATAGATGGCTTTAAGAGATCGGTAACCTTTTAGTAAGCCTGCATTTGCAAGGTGTTCAGTTAACTATTGATTTGTCATTTGCTTATACTTAAGAACATCTGTATTGAAAAGAGGTTTATTAAAAAAGGGATTTCATTTGCATGTGATGGTGGCAGATTCTTGGAACTTTAGCATTTCACACATTTTGTATTTGATTAAAACAAGTGTATTTTATATGTTATATGCAGTGTTTTTATGTACCGTGCCTTATGATGATGTGAGGCTAGATCACATTATTACATGTATTTAGAGAGACAATATTTGCAAGCGATTTGCAAGGCAAAAATCAATGGCAGTGGCCTATGAAATATGATTAATTTCTTTTATGTAAAGGGAGAGCTTTATGTGTTTTTGTAAAATCTACAAGTACAAGGCAGTTTTAATTAAACAATAAAGCCTTAGCCAAGATCATGAAAAGCCATTTTATAACACAATACTTCTCACTGACCTAAAATAATTAACATTGTCAAAATTACTCTATAAAACTTCCAACAGTACTTGGGCCTGTCACACAAATGTTCAAACCAGATACTGTGGGGGTATGATGTCACACTGTCAGAATTAATTAACATCAATTTAAAACATTTTTTTAAAGAGTTAAAATGCAGTTTAATTGCAGTTGCCATGATTCATAGCTTCCACAGTCCGGATAGTGCCAACTTAATTAGTCTCTTTTATTGTTTTCGGATGCCAATATATTTTCAACAACATTATGCATAATCTATTCCCCACACATGAAAAATACATTATGTTAGTTCTTTCTGTACAAGTGAGTACATATTTGATCAATTACAGATATTTTGATCCATTATTGAATTAGCTATACAGACTTTAACCTTTTTCTACACTTAATTAAGGATGGATTTTGCTTGTGGGCAAAAACTTTTTTGTTAAACAAAGGAAACTAAAAAAAAATGCTATCAAAAGAAAAATGCAATGAGTTGAAAAGATTCATTAACAGTGATTTATGTGACAAAAATAAGCAATAACTGCTTACATAAGATACATGAGAAACACAATTGTGTTAATAATTGCCTGTTGAAGGTCAAGCCGAATGTTTCCTGACTTAATGCAAGTTGGTTAAGTGTCACCTTCTGACCTAAAGTTTAATGCTGTTTAAGAGGGTTATGAGTATGTCCTGTCCTCGACCTTGAAAACAAAACAAACAGAAATTAAGAGGAGGAAAAAAAAATAAGCAAGGAGGGCTGTGTCAAATTGGACAACAAGTGGTTTGCAACGTAAAGTGAAAATGCACTGTTTGTCTGATGTAAAAAAAAACAAAAAAAAACATTTTCCTTTCTCCTTTAATGAATACAGCTGGCCCATTAGTTTCTAAAATTATATGGTACTGTACTGTGTTGGAATTCTTCAAAACAACCTGCCTCTTTAATATAACATATAATTTGCAGACTGCATTGTATGAGTGACATTCCCATTAAGCCAATCACAGCTGACAGAGGTAGTAAAATAGCCAATCAAACAGCACACAGTATCAGTTTCCTTACACACACAGCACACATAATTTTAATTAGGGTAGTGAAGTGAAGGCTTGTTTAAACTATTTATTTTACTTTGTGTCAAATTTAAAGTCATTAGCAAAAAGAAGTAGTTTGAAATAGTTAGCCATTTGATTATTTTTACGCTGAATAATTTGGCGACAAGTCAACGTGTCTGATTTGCAGTGCAACGGTTGCAGTTATGAAAGATTACACCATACAGCGTCACTATGATACGCTGCACAAAGCATATTTTGATTTTACTGGAAATTAAATAAGCTATGGAGCATCAATGAAAATAAATGACTTTTTTAACTTCAAGAAGCCATGGAAAGCAGAATTACCTTGGAAGAAACTAAGAGGTGGGATTACAACAGAGGGTGCATCATATATCATATGACTGAGCAAAATAGTGGATTGGCTAGTAGTACAGTGCTGGAAAAATAAAAGAAAGACATGTAGAAGTACCCATTTTCTTACATTGGATTCTGCATCAACAGGCATTATGTGGAACAGTTGCAGAATTAGAACATGTAATAAGCGTTGTTATCATCAAGTGTGCGAGAAAAGAAGTCAAGTGTCCTCACAGAAGTCATAAAAAATTACAAAGTGATATTGTTTACTATTTCACATTTTCACTGCTTGCCAGTTTTTTTTTTGTATATAGTTAAATATTGAGACTTAGCATTTATTCTCTGATTTTCTTTTTTTTGTTTACTGTTTGAGATTTAAAGTAAAATACTCTTCTATTATATTACATTTGTGATATTGAGTTTTTTGTCAGTGTTCTAGGAAAGCTGTTTCTAGTTAATTTGTTTTGTGTAAAGTAATAAATTTGAGTATATTCCGGTATATAAACTATAGATACTATATATATATATATATATATATATATATATATATATATATATATATATATATATATATATATATACATATCACACACTAAGACATAAGGCCACACACGTATATCGGCCTTATGTCTTAGTGTGTGATTACATTACCTTCTGCCTTCCCCCATGCATGCTACACTCACCCCTGCCAGCCTCAAGTGCACCCAGACTTGCTCTCCAGGCTACAGTCCAATGAGTACGTGCGGGGGTACCTGCATCCCACTCTAACACCAGTGTAGCGATATCAGTTAATTTCAGACAGACACATCACACAGGGCGAGGCAATCTACATCTAGGCGGAGGGCGGGCGCGAAGCCGGGACCTCTTGTTCTAAAGCATAGCACCGATACCGCTGTACAAAAGAGCCATTAGTCAATCAGTGAACCAAACAATCAAATCTGTTGAATTGATTCACTAAACTGAATTAATCAAATGAATCTAGTAAGTAAAAAGAATCGAACTGCACATCACTAGCCTGGTGTCCAAACAAACTAATTATTGCTCACTTTAATGTGCACAATACAATTGTTTCCCTTAACCGAGACAGACAGGCTCAGTGCGGCACTGTTGGGCATTTTCATGGCGTGGTACCGGTACACGGTACAGGAATCAGTACCACACCATAGGCTACGTACTTGAATAGAAATTTACATATATGGCCAAAAGTTTTGCATCACCTAGCAGAATATTAGAATGCAGACATAATTAGATTCATGTTAGTTTTCGAAATGTCACTTTTTATTATTAATATAATCTACTAAATAAAAACACTGGTATGTTTTTCAACTACGTTTTTTCTGTCATCTATATGCAGGTGTATGAAATGAGCGATCTGTGCATACAATACATTGCTGACAGTAAGTAGCCTACTACTAGTTAGGAAGGATGCTTATCAGGTGTGATCTGTGCTCACTTGTCTGTCCTTTTATGAAATATGTGGATCAAACTCTTCAGGATGCTTGGTCACCTCCGTTGACAACAGTTTCATTCATGATTTTTTCTTGGCAAGCACGTGTTGTCAGCACTTGGCTGTGACTGGTTAATCCACCGACGGTACAGCGCGGCAGCCAGAAAAAAATATGAGTAGTACCGCTTAGCATCACCGCGGGACTAGTGGTATCATCCCGCTCTGATCTGTCAAACACCATATGAAAGCAATGGCAGCGATACAGGCAGAAAAATGCCTTGCGTGCCGTGCCTGCCTGCCTATCCTGGGCTTAACGGAGTGAATGAAGCTCATCTCATTATTCAGACAGGTCCATCATTTACATACATTATCTTGCATTACCATACAAGTCACATATTCATTCCTGATTACCATAATAATGCAGAATAAAGTTAGTCTGCACCATAATATACCCACTATTTTGAGCAATAATGAATACAATTGCAATATACAGAAATCATTAACGTGCACAGTAATTGCAATTATCTTGCACCATAAAGTTTAGAGCCCTTTTGTAAATGAAGCCCAATATACCATATATTATTGATGATAAATCACAGTTTTAAATAGAATTAAATGATCTGTAAACGCTCTGAGGTAAATTATATGTTACTATATATACATACTTTTGGCCAATGTCACTTTACTGAATGTCATAGGTTCTAGTACGTTGGGGGTACATTTAAAACATTTTCAAATGTCATTAAATTAAGTTAGTATACTGTTTTATCCATTTTTCTATCTAGACATATCTGCTGACTGGATATTGCTGATAATGAGATGCATCTGAGTGGACCACCCTGCATAAAAAAGAACTACAGTAATCTATCAATATAAGTTATTTCGGTTACTAAATTATGTGCTTATTTACACTGCCACATTAATAAGTGCAAACTGCATAAATTTGTTTTTGTTATTTACATATCTGAAATAACAGCAGACATCATGTAAGTAACCCATACTATCCTTGTGTTTCAGTGCTTTTTTTTTTAAATGTATTTCAGTTCCAGGTAGTTCTTCTTTAAAAAAATAAAAATAAAAACAATTTCGAGACAAGCACACTGTGTCCCCATAACAACAAAACAATTATATATATATATATATATATATATATATATATATATATATATATATATATATATATATATATATATATATATATATATATATAGGCAGAACAATATGGCTGTGCCATTAGCTTGGATTTATTTTTATTCCCATCAGGTACTTTTACTGAGAATGAGTGTGAGACAAAGGGCAAAAGGTCACTGGTGACTAATTTTCTGAAAACTAGCAGCTTGTGTAAGTAATGGAGTATTTATTGCATTTCTCCCTCATCACAGAAATGAGCCAGAAAATCCATACAAATTCCCAGTCCTGGCTTCATTCTAAGATATGGCAACTGAAACCGGTCTAATGTGCAATTTAAAATCAATATCTAAAATGCATTTCCTACCTGCAATGGTATCATCTAAATATCAATAGAAGCAGCAGTGCTTAAAGTGAGGGGGCCATGGGGAGGAATCCTCTTCAGTCTAGCCCAGGGAATTCTTCTTTCTCTTTAAAGGTATCAGTGCTCAGACAGATCCTTTTCAGTTTTAACACAACATCTTATTCACTGTGCAGCATTTAATAAAGACCTTTAGTGTCTGACAAACTAATTATTTCTCCATCCCTTTCATAGTAAATGTAAATCCTGAAGATAAGAGGGTGAGGATTGTACATTACCATGCTTAGGAGTCTACTTTCTCACAGATTGTTTTGAATCTACCAGGATGAACACCAGAGTTGCAGAATTATTTGTTATAAATAAATAAATAAATAAATAAATAAATAAATAAATAAGGTTTGCATCCTTGGACCAATTTATTGAGCCCAGCCTCTATTGAGATTCCTCTCTTATGCATTCACTATATATTCCATGTGTATATCACATATTGTGTGCTTCAGTCAAACCTAGATTTTGCATCACCATTGAGCCTGGTGGTACACCCCTCATAATGCCAGACTCTAAACAAGTTGGATAGTTTAAACACCATAACCAGGCACTTGTTTTTTGGGCTCTAGGCATATGGCCAGCTGCAGGTGCATATTGATTGTTAATTAGTCGAATCTGGGATGGGATCTGTTACAAATACATTGAATCCAATATATTTAGTTGAATTGTTGGGATGAACACTAGGGTTGGGATTGGTTGTTGTATTAGCAGGGCCCATATAATGATGTTGAAAGTTTAGGTTGTTCAGGAGCAGGGTTGGATTGCAACTTAATACAGGAGTTGGACATGAGCTGCTGATGGGCTTCTGAGAAGATCAGATGTGTGACAGGACAGAGCAACTTAAAAATCATACCTCTGTGTTTAGGGGCAGCATAAATACAAGTTTCCTTGAGTGAAGAGCCGCTAACTGAAAAGCGAGTAAACACTGAAGTATATGTATCTTTATTTATTGGCATTCTGATGATACAATGGCTATTTTCACCTGCTTGCTATCAGGTTACTTAGCTACTGTTTTTATTAAAAAATGTAACCTACTAAACAAAACATTAGAAATATGCTGAACAACTGAGTGGATAGGATTATGTATTTGGTATCATTTTACAATAGGCCCAGTTCCTTACTCAAGGGGATAAACTAAATACGAACCACATGCAGGTTTACTGATGTTTCACAGTTTGGCTCATTTACAGGTATTTGTTATATATCCAAAACAATTTGATTTGCACCAAAATTCATTCCAAATAACCTGCATCCTTAAAGGGCCTTAAAGGGCAAGTTAGTAACAGAGCTGTTATTCTTTGCATTGTGAAACAAAAAGCAAAAGAATTGATCCTGTTACGTGGACAAACTAAAGTTAAAGTTATACTGCTTTAAGGTAAAAGTGAAATTAAAACAAACCAGACGTTGCAGATTTTAATGCATGAAGTTTTTACAAATTTAAACATAATAATCAAGAATAACCAAGTGGCTTTGGCTTATGAATGAATGTCTCTCTTTCCTGCATTGTAGGGCTTCAGGAGTCCTGTGGAACTCCTAGTACCACAAGAGTCTACCATGCTGCATTAAGTAAATATATCTACTTATGGCTGCATTTTTTCCAGATTTAACTTAAATCTTGTATTTTTTCCCAGATTTAACTTAAATATTGTGTTTTTCCCGAGATTTATAAATGTTGTGAAAATAAATATTTTTTAAATGTATACATTCAGATATAATTTATAAATCTCTTAATGAGATTTAACATTTAGCTAAATATTTAACTGGCCAGCTAAATCTAGAATTTGTATGCAAATGAAATCCGCCTGCTTTGTGTTTTCACACAATTTGATTAGCTCTTGTAATGCTAATCGGGGGAATATGCAAAATTCAGCATTACAAAAGCCAATCAGATCACGTGAAAGCACAAAGCAGGTGGAATTAATTTGCATACAAACTCTAGATTTAGCTGGTGATTCATAAATATTTAGCTAAATGTTAAATCTTGTAATTAGATTTATACATTATAGTTGAAGATACACATTTAAAAATATATTTATTTATTTTCACAACAATTATAAATCTGAGGAACATATACAAGATTTAAGTTAAAATATTAACACTTTTTTTTACACATGGCACCCCATAGTATTTGTCGCGTTTTGTGTCTGACCAAAGTGAGATTTTCTGTTAAATAGGTCTAAATGATTTAATTTGCATTTTACAGAATGTTATTTTTCATCAAACAACTAAGTATTTGAAGTATAATAGCCTTCAGCACCATTGTGAATGTTTTACACAAATTTACCAGGATGTTGGTTGTTCAACATACGTGAATCACAATATTGTTCAGTACCATGTTGAATTGCTCATTTGTACATTACTGTAAGCTCATTAATGATTATTTTGTTAATGGAAAATATGTATGGAGAAATAAATATTGTAGCAAACCTCGGTTCCCACAAACAAGGGCTTCTCACAGGCAGAGGTCGGACACGAAAACAAGACCTCCCTCTTTGAAGCATAGCAGTGATACCTCTGTACAAAAGGGCAGGGCTCTCTTGCAGGAGCTGGTATCGGGCTAATGTCTTCATGTTTAGATTACATCACCTACCAGCTCTGATCCCTACCCCCGTGCACGCTACAATATATTGTTCTCCTTATAATTAACAATGCTTTATATAGTTATAACTATATATAGTTCGACGTCAATGTTTTTTTGTTAATGAAAAATGCTTATGCAGAAATAAATTTATCTTTCAAGAAAACGGTGATTATTTTGTTAATTGACAATTTATATGCAGGAATAAATAAATTGTTCGATGATATACCTGCATTTAACAATACACTTTGGTAAAGCATAAGATTAACCGGTAAAACTTATGATTGACCGCATTCGGTCTTTACTGTGACATGTATATGAACTGCACAAGCCTGCATAGTGTACAATTCAGTTCAGTAAAGGCTGGAATTTAAAACATACCAACACAAAAAAAGGCAATGACTATTGTAGGTGGTAAACCCTTGTAATTTCCTGTTAATGCGGTTCACAGACAAGAAATCTAATTAAGTGGTAACCTCTTCAACTATGAACAGAAGAATTGAGGACCAACTATCAAATAACTGAGGAAAATGAGGGCTTTTGTAATTTCCTTACGTGCAAGTGAGGGGGTGGCTGGCAAGGGAAGGGGGATTACTTGTAGTAGATTTGCTAGATGAGTTTATCTGTCCACTGATGAGATCAGTAGGACTTCAACCAGAACACGCCACAGAATGAAATATTCTGACCATTACTCCCCTTGTGGCACAAATGAAGTTTCTGAGAATGTTGTTCTTTTCGCTTTGTATGGATGTAAATAAATTGAACAATAACAGACCTCAAGTCCAGCTTTGTCCTTGTGAAGTAGCCTGCAATGCTGATTGAAAAAAAAAAAAAAACACACACACCAAGTGGAATAACTTTAGCTGCAGTGCAAACGAGTTCCACTGTAATAAAAACACATTATATCTGTAACTTATATCAGTAAAACTTGTTAAATGTCGAATTCACAAAAAATCTCTTTCAATTTGAAAATAACCATCAACTAATGGGTATCGCTGGGTATTATGCTGAGCTTAATATAAAAGTTGCCTTTAGGCCTCCGTAGCTCTGATGTCAGCGCCCCGCCCCTCGGGTGATGAATGACTATGCAGAGCGTAGGAAGCCCAGCCTCTTTTGCTTTCAGCTGCTGATCAGGATTGAGCATCATCTGTTTGTTGTTCCACAACACTCTGATTTAAAAAATAAAAGATAAAATTCAGTGTTTGTACCCTCCGTTGCCTTAATTGTGCACGGGAAGCTGGAGGCTGCGCTTCCCCAGGTTTATCTCACTGAAAACCTAGTTACGTTCGCTGAGCATGGATCGCAATTCACTGGGCTCGGTTGAATTTGCGCCTGCCTTTAGCTCTCATATTCGATGTGCCGGCTGGCACTGCCCCTTAAGCACTCAGCTGAGTCGCTTATTCTAGCGTTCTCTGTCTTTTCAGCTTGCTGACTCTTTGAGTCTGTCTCGCTTACTATTATTATTTATTACTTTGAGAGCTTATTGTTATTACCTGTTTATTACTTGTACTAATGTTTGTTTTTTTTTCTTTCAGAGAGAAACACAAGGTGTGTGTGTGTGTGTGTGTGTGTGTTGGCTGTGGGCCAGACGGAACACTACAGCAGTGATCTTTTTAGATCATAACCTGCTAGACCCTCAGCAACGGTCTTTATTAGATCAGAGCCTGCTCCAGACACTACCTGCACAATTTGTTTTTTCCCTGTGTGTTGGCTTAGATCTCCCAATCTAAATTTTAATGGGGTTTTCTGAGGATTTATTCCCCAAGTGTGTCTCACCACACCCTCGCAGTGACACATGTACGTGCGCACCCATGCACACCCGTGCCCCGTGCACATCCATGCCCCATGTACTCCCGTGCACACCTGTGCCGTGCACACCCGTACTCATGCACATCCGTGCACACCCGTGCCTCGTTCACCTCCCTTGCAGAAGCGTGCGCGCCCCAGGTCCCCTAGGAACAAACAGCCAAGCGGGATCTTGGCCCTCACAGACCAGATTGGTCATTTTATGGAGGTGGTGATGAAACAACAGTCACTCATGATGAGTATGTTGTCTGCCCCTGGCACCACGGCTGCGCAAGCCCCGGCCGCCCGTTCTGACTGTTGAGCCTGAGCTTGAGGCCATCTCAGACTATGAAGAGGACATCCTCTCTCTGCAGGCGTCTGGTGACGAGCTGTGCAGGAAGGACCTTCTTGCAAATTGGTGGACGAGCTGCAAAAGGAACTGGAGGTATCTCCAGGGCTAGATTTGAGGCTTTGGTTGAGTGAGTGGCACTCCTGGACATACGTTTGGCCCCACAGTGGAGATGCTTCAGAGGACTCTGAAGACCAGGGAGGCACCAAGGCAGTATGCCCAGCTGCTTCCATGGAAGCCTGCCTTGCCTGCTATGGTTTCCCGCCTGTGGGCCTACGCCCAGGCCTGCTCGTGCTCCTACGGCACACCCGGCAGCACCTGCCCCGTAGCGCGGTCGGCCTGCAAAGAGGGGCAACTGGCGCCCTGGGGGGGGCGGCAATCGCCAGCAACCCAAGGGTCCCGCGACTGAGCCCCCCACTCGGCCTAAGGCTCAGCATCCCAGAAGGGCCGCAGCAGCCTTCAACCCCTGTCTCCCAGTTAGTATACTGGCAAACTAGCAGCAATGACAGTAGGGTGCTCAACACTATGCTGGCTGGTTACAGCCTTCAGTTCCAGTTAAAACCACCCTCTTTCGGGGGGTGATAGTAACTGCAGTGAAAGACCTGCTCCAACATGCAGCTCTCAACACAGAGATCCTGGCGCTTCTCTTGAAGCGTGCCATTCGCGAAGTAGATCCCTCCTCTTGTAGGAAGGGATTCAAAGTACTTCCTAGTGCCCAAGAAGGATGACGGGTTCTGCCCTATCTTGGATCTGAGACCTTCGGGTGTTACGTTTCAAGATACTCACGCACCACCATGTCGTCCAGGCCATTTGGCTGGGAGATTGGTTTACCACCATGGACCTGAAGGATGCAAACTTTCACATACCCATCAGGCCCGAGCACTGGAAATACCTTCATTTTGTGTTTCAGGGCAGATTCTACGAGTACTGCGTACTCCTGTCCCTTGCTCCTCGCACCTTTTCCAAGTGCATGGACGCCATTCTGGCCTCCCTGTGGGCTCAGGGCGTTCGACTGACTAATTATCTAGATGACTGGTTCGTCTTCGCTCAGTCACGGGAACAAGTCCTGGCACATACGGCGTTGGTCACAAACCACCTCCAGCGGCTCAGTCTCAGCAAAAGTGCCGCCTCACGCCAAGCCAGCAATTGGATTTTCTGGGCCTCCACCTAGACTCGGTGTCTATGAAGGCCACAATAACAACTCAGAGAGTTACCGCAATAGAGTCTTGCCTCTCCCTATTCAGGTTGAGAGAGACAGTAAGCATGGTGCTGTGTCAGCGCATGCTGGGGTTGATGGCTGCTGCCTCGCAGGTCCTTCCTTTGGGCCTTCTTCATCAAAGGCCTTTCCAGGCCTGGTTCAACTCGTTTGCGCTTCACCCGCAACAAGACAGACGTCGCAGGCTGGTGATATCCCAGTCCTGCTGGAGAACCCTGTGCTGGTGGAGGATCCCCTCCAAACTTCGTCAGGGGACAACCATGGGTCCCATCTTACGGATGGAAGTAATCACCCCAGACGTGTCCAACCACGGCTGGGGCTCAGTCTGGAATGGCGTGGGGACTCAGGGAGTGTGGACGGGGCCTTGGGCCTCAGCCAACATCAGTGTCCTGGAACTCAGTAGATCTCGCCCTACAGCACTTTCTTCCAGTGGTCCGGAACAAACACATGCTGGTGCAGTCAGACAACACCACAGTTGTGGCATATATCAACCACCAGGGTGGACTGAGATCTCCGAGCCTTCATGGCAGTTCAGCTGTTACTGTTGTCGTAGCCCCGGCTGGCTTCTCTTCGAGCAGTTCGCTTACCGGGCCGACTCAGTCATGCCGCGGAGCTCCTCTCCAGAGCGGGGCGCTGAAGTCAGAGTCAGAGTCTCTGTCATTTCACCTTGTTAAGACATCTCGTTGCCTGAAGCAGCAACAGAATGCTCTCATTTGTTTAAAGGCCTGTCAATCATTGTCAACCAGCACTGACTGTGTACTTTTATTTGCCAGCTACAGTGTCTGACATTCAATGCGCTGACTTTGAAATTAGTGGGTAAGGTGTAGGCAAGTGTGGCAGGCTGGCAAGTGGAAAGATGCCCAGAGACAGACTTCAGTTAAAAAAAAAAATACTAATTTTATTATAAATAACACAAAATAAACATGAACAAGGGCAAAATAAAAATCTTTAAACACAAAAAGAAAGACAACAAAACTTACAAAAATAAGGTTTCCAGGCTGGGCAATGCCTTCACTGGATATAGCAAAATTCAAAAATCTCAAACAACCACAAACACCAACCTGCTTCCTCAGCTCCCTCCTTCCAAATGAGAAGAAGAGGCCTCCTTTTATGTCAGGTGGCTGGGCGCTGATTGATCGTTAATTAAACTAATCATTTAATCAATCCCAGCCACCTGAACATAATTAACCCAGGCAGGTAGGGGAAATTAACCCCATCCCTGCCAATTTAAAAAGGGCAGAGTTTTGCTCTGACACCCCCCCCCCATGTACAACGTACACTGGCTGCAATCAGCCAACTCCCCCCTTCCCCCTCCAATTATGTCCCTTGGGTGGGCTGTTTTGGTGAGTATTGGTAGGCGGGGTTGATGTCGGAGCCCCCAAGCCTTCTTTGGTTGAGGGGGCCCCGGATCTCCAAGGTAGTACGGCGACGACGGCCCGGCTCCCTCTGGTGGTGGAGGCGGCGATGGCGGCCCGGCTCCCTCTGGTGGTGGAGGCGGCAACGGCAGCGGACCCTCGGGAAGCGACAGAGGCAGCGGACCCTCGGCAACCCTAGAAAACAAAAAGGAGACACCAGCAGTCCCAAGCGAAGCGGAGCAGCATGCAACCCCAGGCGATCCAAATGCGTCATCCCTGAGCGGAGCGGGCTTGGCATCCCTGGGCAGTGCAAGGCTGGCATCCTTAGGCGGTGCAAGGCAGGCATCCTTGGGCCATAGCTCCTCCCCCCTGGGCTCTGAGAGCGGTGGCTCCTCCAGCTCTTGCTCTGAGAGCGGCGGCTCCTCCAGCTCTTGCTCTCGGGATGGCGATGGCTTCTCCAGCTCTGGCTCTGGGGACGATGGCACCTCTTCCTGGGCCTAGTTGTAGGGGCATCCTGCCCAGTTGTGGCCGTCCTCCTCACACCGGCCACACCAGTTTGCCGGTGGTACGTCTGGGCAGGACCACCAACAATGGTCCTCCTTCCCGCACCAGGAACACCAGGGGAAGAGGCTGGCCGGGTCCTCCAGCGGTGGCTGCAGCAGCTTACATTTCTTCAGCTGCTGGATTTCCTTCTGCCTTTGCCACTGTCTGCTCTTCTTTCCCATGTTTTTTTTTTTCCCTAATTTATCAAAAAAAAAAATTGTCCCCAAAAAAAAAAAAAAAAAAAAAACGCTGCAGTACTGCTCCGAGCCTCCTGGAGGTACTATATCCCACTACTGACACCAAATGTGGCAGGCTGGCAAGTGGAAAGAGGCCCAGAGACAGACTGTAGTTCCAAAAAAATACTAATTTTATTATAAATAACACAAAATAAACATGAACAAGGGCAAAATAAAAATCTTTAAACACAAAAAAAAAGACAACAAAACTTACAAAAATAAAGTTTCCAGGCTGGGCAATGCCTTCACTGGATTTAGCAAAATTCAACAACCACAAACAACCACAAGCAACCACAAACAACCACAAACAACCACAAACACCAACCTGCTTCCTCAGCTCCCTCCTTCCAAATGAGAAGCAGAGGCCTCCTTTGATGTCAGGTGGCTGGGCACTGATTGATCATTAATTAAACTAATCATCTAATCAACTAATCAACCCCAGCCACCTGAACATAATAAACCCAGGCAGGTAGGGGAAATTAACCCCACAGTAAGCTTTTGCTATATATATATATATATATATATATATATATATATATATATATATATATATATATATATATATATATATATAGTAGCATAATTATATCTTACTCTCTTTTGTTGGAAATTGTAAAAAAAATCTTTCAAAAAAAACCAAATTGACATGCCATGGTTTATTACAGTGCTTTACTTACCTGTTCTTGATCATGTCTTTATTATTGTTTTAAAAATGTTTATAAGGGTACTCACACACTCAACCTCTCCCCCCAAAACAGTTGTTTCATAAGACAGAAAATGCCTGTTCCGTCTCCCCTAACTGAACATTCTTCCATTTTATAGGTCATCATTTCTGATTGCTCACTAATTAGGATGTACACTTTGCTGTGGAAGCTTTTCACAAGAGGGGAAGCCACTCATGTGTAAACCTGGCCTAATAAAACAAGTCAGCTGGTGCTAAACTCACATCATTCTTTAATAACGTGTAAAATGTGACACAATCTGTGTGGCGTGCAGCAGATTGTTATGGAACAAGTTATCATAAGACATTTGTTCATGGCGTGACAATAATTGGCCTCTGGCCATTTAGATGTTTTATTTAATAATGTGGGAATTTCGCAGTGTTTTCCTTTCATTATATTTAACTTGAAAACAGAAACAAAAAGCCACTTCTTTAAAGTCAGAACTTTACCGCCCAGCAACTGTCATAAGCAATATGAGCATCTGGACTCAAAAACAAGGGTTGCTATAGGATGTTAATTTAATATAATCGTATTTTTCTTTTATGTTTTTTTTTTTATATTTTATATGCGTGAAACACTGTCTTCAATGACCACCCATTGAAACTGCGTCTGTTTCAGAAATTCAAGCTCAGGAATTAGGGTCTAACAAAGATGAAGCCAAAAACCATAGGCACTTTTCAGTGCCAGTTTAATACTCAGAAAAAAAAAATCTGACAAAAAAAACAACAAAAAAAAAAAAAACATAGCAACATTAATGTGATCTGATAGCCATGAAAAGAGGCCAGCTTTTGAATTTTGGTTATAGGCAACATGAAACTATACATATTTTTTTCTTTATTATAATTTTAACTGTAATTGTAATTATATATTAGTATAATATTTATTTACTATATATATATATATATCTATATCTATATAATTATATATATATATCTATATATATATTATTATTTATTTTATTTTGTTTTCCTTGGAAATGCCATCAATTCCCTTGGGGTGATCGAGAGCTAAAGGAACTGGGAGGTTAGGGGAACTGAATAGTTATACAACAGTGAAGCAGCAATGGCCACTTTAGGCTGGCATAAGAACTGTCGTATATTATATGGGAGTTACAGGCGGAGGCTGGGCATGAACTGGTTGGGTGTACTGGTACAATTGGATTAAGAAGGTGTTTAATTGGTATGGTAGGTTTTAGTGACATCAGATAGAATTTGTGGTTTGAGTGAGGGCAAAGACTGTTGTCACAGCTTTTATTATTATTATTATTATTATTATTTATTATTATTATTATTATTATTATTATTAATTATTATTAATTATTATTATTATACTATATTATACTATATTTACAGTATAATCGTAAATCTCGAAAAACATACTCACTTCTAAATCTTTTGTAGTCATTTTTGGATTACTTTAGTATAAATGCATGTTAATTTGGATTCATATGTTGTTTTTTTCTGACTTTATGTGAACGAAAAGACACACATTTGCCCGTTTTCCCATTGGAAATAGTGATATTTTGAAATATCACTGTCCTGGTCACAAAAGCAAAGTTTGTGGGGAATAATAGCCATTTTCTATACTTTTGAGGCGTAAGCAATTAGGAAATAACACTTACTACCCAGGAACAAAAATTGTGTTACATAGTGTTATTATTATTATTATTCCTACATACATTGTTGGTCAATGCATTCTATCTTGGCACATTACTAGCACTCTACAGACTAGCCCTCAGACTATGGGAGGGAGAGAATAAGAGAACATGCTACACTCATCTATTTTAGCTGTTAACATTCTTATTCTTGCAATGTTAAAAACAAAACACAGAACTATTTACATAATCCATGACAGAAATCTTGTTTTTCAATATTATTGAACAAGTTGCCAATGCCACTGTGGTCCAACAAAGAATCTGGGGAATGGGGGCAAAAGGTCCTAGTTTCAAGTCTCAGCTCAGGGATTGGTGTTAAAAGATCACTTCACCTTAGTTTACATCGTCCCTAGTCAGCTGTAAAGCAAGGGAGAGGCATTGTTCCTTTGTTAACCTGATGTAGAATCTCAGCTAGACTACCATGGCTAAACAGGTTTGAGGCATGACACTTGGAAAACACACTTCAAAAGGTAAGGAGCTAATTATTACTATACTAGGTCTACCACCCACTGTTGCCATCTTACCATGCACAACTGTAACTTTTTTTTTTTCTGGCAGTGGTTGGAATATACAATAATGCAATTGGACACCGTTGTTCATTGTGTAGATAATAATTGTCCATGTGCCAATTAATTCATTAACATTGCTGGTTACAGCATCAAAGTTGAAAGAGAAGAGTATCAAGCTCCATTTCTACAAGCTTGGTTGGTGGCAGAAGGAAGCAACGGGTGATCTCCAATGTTTGAACTTGACGCCAGAACAGATATGAATTATATATTCTCTGATATGATTTATTTCAAATGTCAACAAAATATTATTTATGTCACTGGTATATTGCACAGTTGCTGGTTGTTTCACTCTTGGCTGTCACCACCATCTTTGTTAACCTGCTCAGAACTCTGGGAAACCCAACACTTGAAGTGGGAATGCAGGAAGATGACAAGAAGCATGTGCTATGACTTACTGCGCCTCATACATGCTGAGAGCACAGACACTATGTCATGCTGGATGCAGCGCTTTGCTATAAGGATATCAATAGCCCTCCTCCCCCTGCCGATGTATGCCAAGTGAGTGGAGGGATTGCTGTTCGTTGCTTCACAGTGAGAAGGCCTGTCAGCAGGGTTTTGCGATGTACCATCTGGGAAAAACTAAATATTGGCCCAAATCTAGGTGACGTAGGAGAGGGATTGGCAAGGACTCAGATTTACTTAGAAAAAAAATCCATATTTGTAAACTAAACATAGAAGACAGCTGAAGTTACATACTGTGAAAGTGAAGACGTAGGTTGTGGTGCAAATCCAATGGGTTTACCACAGCTTCAAACATCTTGAACCAATTTAGTAGAGAAAACAGCTTTTTTTTTTTTTAAATTAGGAAAAAAAAAAAAAAGTTAGTTAAATATTTTTTTGGGTACTAATACAAAACAACTCTGCATTAATAATGCCAGTTCTATTTCTGAATATCTTTGAAAGGTAATATTTTCATTATCTTTGTCTCATTAAGTATCTAAGTACAGGCTTTGTTCTTATAATCTTTTCACACCAGATAGATTCCAGTCACATGTCTTCCACGAGATATATTAAAGAACAGGTAATAATAAAGTATTAATATTCCCACCCGCTTTTTTATTGAAATATAGCAAAACAAGTAAATGATTCAAAGACCCTTCCAGATTCTTTAATTACCTGGTTAAAAAAAAAGAAACGGCGAGAGAATCATATATGCTGTGTCTTCTTCAACTTTATATTAGGTAGACTACAAGCTGAGCAAAATCAATTCTGGATGTGCATACATAAATTGTGCATTAATTTGTATTTAAAGAAAATGAATATATAGTTTTGCATGGAAATGGATACTGCAACAATAGTACAAAATAACTAATATTTGCATTGACATCCCTGTCTTTCAAGCAGATCTGTTCCCATTTAAAAAAATATATACGGATGTTACGTGATTAGATCAAAGCAAGGTGAAGGGAACAAAGAGGAAATGAGGTAAAAGAAAGGGTAGCAGAAATGTTCCGGCCAAAGAGAGGGATGGGGTAAATCTCATTTCATGTGTAAATGACGAAAAACACAGGAAAATCCACACCGAGTTTCACATGGAAACGCATTTCACGGGTAAATGTGAATGAGCTTGTTTACCTTTAAGTGACATCACTATAAATATTGCAATGGAGCAGGTCAGTTGTTACTATTGATTCCAAGACAGAAAGTAAGTGGCTGATGTGTGGTTTTATGACTAACCGTGGATTAATCACCTTAATGATAATTAGTTTGAAACAATATAATTATCAATTTTTTATTAATTTTATTATATAATACATAATTTAGTATCTTCATATATCAATAATTACCTGCTTTGATTTATAGGATGTAAAAAAATAACAGTGAAAAAATACTGACAGTATGATCACCCGCCTCTTTCTGATATGCTGAGAGCAGTCATAGTCTATAATTCCCTTCCTAAGAATGACATCACAGAATTGTAAAACAAACTTTATTGACAAACAATAAACTCACAAGCTTGCTACAACTTTTTTTTAGCAGCTGTTGCCAGCTTCTGGTACATTTAAAGCTGTATTACACCTTAATTACTAGAACAGACTGAGCTTAAATAAAAACTTTACAGCTAGTTTCAGAACACTGACCCTGATTAGAAGTGCATTAACTTAATCACTGAATAAGTTAACTATGTTAATGTAATTTTTACCTAAATTAACATTCAGTAAATTAGTCCAAGATTAACGCTGATCTGCAGCTCTGTAAATTGGTCTCAGTGTGACTGCTGCACTCTCTGGTTCCACATGAGATGTGCAGCTGTTGAAGAGGCACCAGAAGAAGAATGACTGTGTCACAAATGCAGTCTAATGGGATTAATGGGATTAATGGGATTCTGTGACTTATGTAACTGTTAGTTCCCTATCAATTGAATGACAACCATTACCGAATGGGAAGAGCCCTCTATGACCACCCCAGTCCCGCTCTCCGTCTCAGGCACACAGACCTCAGAGCGCAGGCGAAATGTTGTTCACAGCCTCAAGGTTGGACGTGTCCGAGCCACCACATCAGTTATGCAGGCCACAGCGGGGGACTCTATACCACCCCATCCGCATGTATCACAGAGGGAGGAGTTCCTGGCTTTGATGCAGCATGCAGCTGCTGCCGAAGACATTCCCTGTCCAGCTGAGTAGGAGGGAAAGGGGAACTGCTTCTTAAAACAGAAGGGGCATCCACAGCATGCTCTCCCCTTGTACCAGGACTGTCTGGAGCTGGTGCGCTCATCCTGGAACAACCCAGCATCCGCCCCCCTCAGTCTCTAGAACAGCAGATGCCTGCTACACACAGCAGGAGCCCAAGAAACAGGTCTTGGCACGTTCCCCACTATCGGGGACACTGTCACAGTACTGGTGCAGGGGTCCACCCTTACCAAAGGGGACAAAGACCCTACCTGCCCTTCCAAGCTGTGCAGAACAACAGACGCCATGGTGAAAAAGACAAGACGGGACCACCGCCAGCCAGAAGTAACTAGTTCTCTTGCTGGAGACTGAGGCCGGGGTATAAGAAACATCCGCCCCCTCCTAAACCCAAGGGAGACCGCCTCTGAGGGTCCCTGGCTGCCACCAACCCCCCTCACAACCTGACTGACCAAAGGCAATGACCAATGGCAAGACTGCAACCCAGGACTTCTGGTTGCTATCGACAATGAGACACGGATACGCTCTACAATTTCGCATTGGTCTGCCACCCTTCAAGGGTGTGCTCCTCACCACCATCGAGCCAACAAAAGCGATATTCCTTCAACAGGAGATCACCAATCTTCAACAGAAGAACGCTGTGCGCTTGGTAGATCCAAGCAATGCCCTCAGCGGCTTTTACTCCAGGTACTTCCTGGTGCCCAAAAGGGACGGCGGTTTCAGACCTATTCTGGACCTCAGGGTCCTTAATTTGTTCCTCAAACAGAGGAAGTTCAATATGTTGACAGCACAGCGTATCCTCCAGTCCGTCCAACCGGGCGACTGGTTCACATCAATCGACTGCAAGATGCCTACTTTCATATCCCGATCCGTCCTGCGCACAGAAAATATCTGCGCTTCGCCTTTCAAGGCAACATGTATGAATTCTGCGTGCTGCCATTTGGCCTCTCGCTGGCGCCCTGCACATTTTCAAAGTGTATGGATGCAGCACTGGCTCCACTCAGGCTGTGGGGTATTCGGATCCTGAACTATCTGGACGATTGGCTAGTTTGCGCGCATTCCAAAAGACTTGCAGAGGTGCACACAAAATAGGTCATAGATAATTTGATGAAGTTAAGGCTCTCAATGCATGAACAGAAAAGCAACTTAGTACCACAGTGTTCCTGGGGATCAAAATGAACTCTGTGAGCATGCTTGCCTCACTGTTGGAAGACAGTATTCGGTCATTGGAGGCCCCACTCTCCCTATTCAGAGAGGATGCTCTTCTACAGGTCAGAGTATATCAAAGGTTGTTGAGGCCGATGGCAGCTGCCTCGAGAATCCTTCCACTAGGGCTGCTGAGAATGTGCCTGCTTCAAGCCTGGGTAAATGTGCTCAAGGTGCACCTGGTCCGAGATCAGTACCGGCTGGTGCGAGTGTCCAGACAATGCCATAGGACACTGGAGTGGTGGCCTCATCCTGGCAATCTGCGCTTCGGATCTCCCCTCAGATCCTCTCACAGAATGGAAGTGATCACTACAGATGCCTCCAGCCTGGGCTGGGGAGCGGTCTGGACTGGGAGAAGAATAAGAGGTCAGTAGAAGGGACATTGGCAGCGAGCATACATAAATGCACAAGAGCTGCAAGCAGAGAACCTGGCGTTATCTCATTTTCGCCAGCAGTTAGTGCACAAACATGTGTTGGTCCGGACAGACAATACTACAGTGATAGCCTACATAAACCACCAAGGCGGCCTGCACTCGTCGGGCCTTCACCTTGCGTTCCATCAGGACAGTTCACCTCCCCGATGTGAACAACAAGGCAGCAGACCTCCTGTCCAGAGGAGCTCCAGACAGCTCGGAATGGAGACAGCATCCGCAAGTGGTGAAACAGATTTGGGAGAGGTTTCGACCTGCAATAGTCGACCTCTTTGCCAGATCTACTCCCCCGTCCCCTTTGGTTCTCCATGGGAGAGACGGGGGCGGGGGAGTAGATGTACTAGCTCACCCCTGGCCACAAGGGCTCTTGTATGCGTTCCCTCCGCTACCATTATTACCCCTGACACTAGAGAGGATCAGGGTGGAGAGAGCACAGGTTTTGCTGGTTGCACCCAGATGGCTGAGATGTCCCTGGTTTGCTCTCCTCTCCAACATGTTGTTAGGTCAACAGTGGCAGCTCCCTCCACGTAAGGACCTCCTGAGCTAATGGAAGGGTTATTATGGCACCTGAACCCAGCTCATCTCCAACTCTAGGTCAGGACGTTCACTAGAGCCCAGTACTCATATAAATGGAAAGTTTTCCAAGATTGGTGCCTTGCCGAAGAGCACGATCCTGTGACCTGCCCTATTGAGACAATATTAACCTTCTTCCAACACTTGTTTGACACAGGAAAATCAGCGTCCCCTTTGAAGGTATACCTGGCAGCAATATCAGAATGCCATGACAAAATTGACTTGCTGTCCCCTGGGGCACATTTCCTGGCAGTGCAATTCCTTAAAGGCGCTCGGAGGCTTCGTCCTCCCATGAAAAGTATGGTCCCCAAGTGGGATCTAGAACTGGTACTGCGGGCCCTTATGGGTCCCCCATTCTAACCCATGGCGTCAGCAGAACTGTGACGTTTTATTGAAGATGGCATTTTTAATAGCCATTACCTCTGCCAGACGAGTAAGTGAGCTTCATGCACTGGCCATTGATGACATTTGCATGGCTTATATGGGAAATGACTCGCCGGTAACATTAAGAACAAATCCATCCTTTTTGCCAAAGTCCATATTAACCAACCAGTGGTTTTGGAAACTTTCAGACCTGCCCCGCATGAGTCAGAGGAGGACCGTAGACAGCACACGCTATGCCCAGTTCGGGCACTGCGCTGTTATATGGATAGGACGGCAACAGCTAGCTGTTTGTCTGCTATGGGTCCCGCTCTAGAGGTCAGGCGCAATCAAAGCAAAGCCTAGCGCACTGGGTGGCAGATGCAATACGCTTGGCGTATGAACAGATGGACTCCCCGTTACCGGGGGACATTACGGCCCATTCTACCAGGCCAGGCAACTTCGTGGACTTTCCTTTATGGCACCTCCTTATATGAGTTATGTAATGCTGCTACATGGACAGGTAGTCAGACATTTGCGTGATTTTACCACCTTGATGTTGCAAACCGAACAAGACCCTCTCCGGGCTCTAGGGTGTTGCAGGCGGCATGCCCTTAGGCGTCAAGTGGGCTCTGAGGCTATCGCCGTGGGGCTGTACTGTCAGTAATCTGGAGTCACGACAGCTTTGGTACAGCTTCCCATTCGGTAATGGTTGTCATTCAATTGAAAGAGAATGTTAGGTTACTACCATAACCCTGGTTCCCTGAAATAGAATGGCAACCATTATCCTTTGAGGTCGTGTCCCTGCTGACCTCTGTTTTCGAAAGAAAATGGCAATGTGCTACTGTGAGGATGTTCCTCTTCAGCAGGAGGTGGGAGGGACTTTCCCCTCACAGCAGGGTCCTGATAGGGCAGCTTTCTTACATATGCTCAATGATTGGCCGTCAGAAAGGGCTTTTCCCATTCATTAATGGTTGTCATTCTCTTTCAGGGAACCAGGGTTATGGTAATAACTTTACGTTATAGTTGTAAGAGTGCCTTAACTTAATTAGTTAATAGCTAAAACACAGAGTGCTCTTTTAGTTTATTCAATATATTACCTCAACATGATACTTTTATTATTATTATTCTAAGAATAATTGTTAGTAATTACTTTGATACATTAATATTATTAAACTAGTGGAACATGTGCATTACTTACTTTAGTGGAACAAAAGTGATAGAAAAGACACTGTACGGAACACAAAAGCAATTTTGAAAAGCTGTACAGAATACAGCGAGTTTTCATTGTATTCCCTACACCTGACATACGCCTGTTTTTTTACTTTCCTCAAAAATTACTGGTCTATTTTAACCAATCAAAACCTGTTATGTAGATGACACATTTCCCCTGTACCAGAGAATAAAAACGAAATACCTATACTTTCAGTTTCTATGGTAGGTCGTCTTTTTTACTGTGAGTGTACGGAATACAGTGAGTCTATGTTACCCGTATTTGCCCAAGCATGGTGTTGAATGCTTCTACAGCAGCTGTCAGCCGTCATAGCCACTACTACAACATGACATCCCACTAATGACATTTGAAAAACAATTTGGGCAAGAGCAGTAAAACACATTATTAACCAAACAGGCCCAAGTTATTTTGCTCGTGTTCCAGTTCTCTGTTCATGGAAATCACATTTTCAGAAAATTTCACTTGTAATCTTCAAAACCAGCACAAGTACTTTAATTTACATGACGTCGGGTGAAAAGCCGGTTTACTCGACTAAAATAAACTGAGCGAATGGAAACACAAAAAAGCATTTTACATGAGACATTTTTCTTGAGCAAATGTCTCGAGATAAAAACAACACACATGGAAAGTCCACCAAAGTGATTTGTAACATCCTTTTCTTACAGAGCCCTGTTTGCACCCTTCTTTATATCTGTGTGGGAGTGAGCCACAGGGAGGTCAAGTGTCTTGCCTGAGGTCACAGAATGAATCACTGTGTAGGATGAAATAGGGATAAAAACACACAGTGCACTCTGAGTTAATAACCTGATGAAAAAACAAACCAAACAAACAAAAAAAAAGTACTTGTGAGATGAGATGTAAGGTATCTATAGCAGTAATACAATTTACAGGGAAAATAAATTTCCAAATTATACACTTCACTGGTACTTAAGCCATTACAATAAAAAAGGGCTGTTAATTTAATAGGAACATGTTGCTAAACACCATTAGTCTAAACACAGTATAAGATTAGGTACATTTATATAACATTATGTTTATGCTTTCTTTAATAGATTTAATATGCAAAGTCTGTTGCTGCTTACAAACCCATTTCATTCCAGTTATGCAGGGCAACTCTTGCATGGGAGTAAAATACGAGTGGAAACCAAAAGTCTGACATATGGAGGCATTTAAATATATTTTCTCACATTAATGATTTAGCCAGGCATACAGGCACGAAACTCAAACCAATCTTTGGTGCTAATTTTACTGGAAGATTAGGGCACATAAAAACGTCATTATGTAGGTTTGAGTTTAACTCCCTTTTAAGTCTGACCTACAAAAAAGGGATACATCCTTATTGATTAACTGACAAGCTAATGACAAGCAATTTAATAAATGGTTGCACTATATTAAGCAAGCAAGAGAAACAAACAGTTTGAAATTAGCACACAAACAGCTATTGCCTCCCTGTAAACCAGTTCTCTAAAATTCACACTGCTCCTCCTGGTCAGAACGACATTTCATTCTTGACAAATTTATGTTAACAAGCAAATTAGCTGCACCAGGGAAGAGATGAAGGATCAATAACAGTGATAACAATGGTAAAGTTGTTGCTGACCACATACAGACTGTGAATGTAAACTGTACGAGAGGGTCCCAAAGGCCATCCAACAATAACCTACAACTGAGTGAGACACAAAAAGTATCGACACTGAACGAGGCTCAATTTCCCCAGGCAGCCAGCTCCTGTCACATCAAACCACCTATTAGTCACAAATTCTTCCAGCTACGGATTGTAAACCCTCTAGAGGTTCCTTGTCATCTTGAAAGTTCTGCCACTGGCAAAGGACATCTGTTTCCAGTGTGAAACCTTTTAATATGTTTGACACTACTCGTAGCAATGATTTAAAGACAATTTCAAAAATGTAACTTATAAATGGACAATACACAAGCAATAAGGTAACAAACTGTCATACTATGGTAGTAAAAAAAAAGTTAGACGATCATTTAATAACACTATGTAACACAATTTTTGTTCCTGGGTAGTAAGTGTTATTTCCTAATTGCTTATGCCTCAAAAGTATAGAAAATGGCTATTATTCTCCACAAACTTTGCTTTTGTGACCAGGACAGTGATATTTCAAAATATCACTATTTCCAATGGGAAAACGGGCAAATGTGTGTCTTTTCGTTCACGTAAAGTCAGAAAAAAACAACATATGAATTCAAATTAACATGTATTTATACTAAAGTAATACAAAAATGACTACAAAAGATTTAGAAGTGAGTAGTTTTTCGAGATTTACGATTATATTGTAAATACTGTATATACTGTAAATTCCCATTGGAAATAGTGATATTTTGAAATATCACTGTCCTGGTCACAAAACCAAAGTTTGTGGGGAATAATAGCCATTTTCTATACTTTTGGGGCATAAGCAATTAGGAAATAACACTTACTACCCAGGAACAAAAAAAAAAAATAATAATTTGTTACACGGTGTAATTATCGCGTGTACTTTAATGATCCCCAGCTAATTTTTTATAAAGGGTTCAAATTAAAAAACAGTGTCTATAGTGTCTACCAAGTATGTCTTATTATCAATAACATTAGAGGATGCCTTTTAAGCCACGTAGCATCAACATATCGGTTACATAAGACATGCAATCATGCATAGCATAATAAGTTAAATCACAAATAATATTTGTAATTATAAAATTCTTGTTAACAATGCAATTTCCACATTGCCCACAGCAATGTTTTACCAGTAAGTAAATACTACTAATTTCGAAGTACTGGTCCCTATTGTTCAGAACTGGTTATTATGAGATGTAAACATTAGATATTTTAGGGTTTTGCTCTATATTTTAAGTAATCAATAAAATGTGTATTCAAACTATAGGTTCTCAGCTCATGACTTGTTTATCCTCGCTAATTCGCAGGTGGCAGCTGCATTTCAGGGGGATGACAGTCTGAGAGGCTGGTTGATAAGGAACAACAGGTATCCACTGAAGCGATGGCTACTGAGACTGCTGCTCAACCACACAACCCCTGCCGGAGGTATAACCATACCTTTAAATGTGCTCAAACTGTAATTGCATGAACATTTGGAATCCTCAAAATGTGATCCTGATGTTTGGATGTCTCTGGGGGAACACTACAGTACACTCCTCTGAAGGTTAGCAAAATCAACCTGGCTTGTTATATTATACATAACATAACTCTAGGTAATAGATGTTGAACTTACAGATGAAAGATTACAAGGTTTGATGGAAGCAGATGCTGAACTTGAAGCTCCAGTATTGGAACTTGCAGATGCTGTAGGTGCCAGGCAGGTCAGACAAAGCCTTATAGACAGAGGTTCACATAACTGCTACGCAGGTACGCATGCTGACCAATAAAACAAAATGCAAATTTAGTATATTTTTAACAGGAAAGCATTTATAATAAAGGCAGTGACAGTGCTCACGGTTCATAGGTGAGCTATACATGCCAAACTTAAGGAAAACTCTTGATTATAAATGTTACAATGTTTTTTTTTTTTTTTTTTTTTGCCTTGCTTCCATTTTCAGTCAAATACTATCAAAGAGAATGCAGTCCCTCTACTCCAATCAGTCACACGCAGTTAAGTGACCTGTCTGTGTTATTATTGCCCTATTAATTGCTTCAACTTACAATTTTAAGTGGCTGCTCTGTGTGACAGGGCTTGTCTTTAAAGTTTAATGAAGTCCAGCACAACAATCAATGGACCTTTAATAAAATAACTAAAAAAAATAGTTTACACTTTTTGTTTGGATCATCAAAAAGAAAATAGAAAATCATTTATTTATATTTCATAAATAGATTATATATATAATATATATATATGGCATATATATATACATATATATATATATATATATATATATATATATATATATATAATATATATATATATATATATATATATATATATATATATATATATATATATATATATATATATATATATATATAATATATATATAAAAAAAATAACAGTTGACACCATCTACCGGTTGTGGTAAATACCATTTAATAAAAAGTGGAAAAGCGATTCTTTAGAACACAATAGGGTTAATTTCTGCACTCTGCTTGTCTGAGTGAGAGGCTATACATGAAGGTGAATTAATGTTATAGCTATATAAATGATTGTCATCCCACAATCCCTCTTGTCATTCTCAACTCTATGATGAAGTCATATGTATTGCTTAACCCTTTTTATATTTAGGACATAGCAGTAGCCCAGGCAACAGCAGGTTTTGCCTACAGAATGATTTTACTTGTCTACCAATTTCACCAGGTTGTTTATACACATGAAGCTCACACTTTTAAAACACATTGAAAATGCAGTTATACTTGTGCTGGCGTAGCAAAAATGCTAATTTCTTAAAATTAATCTGCCAAAACCCTAATCCTAGGCAATAATTAGCATAATCGCTGTAGCCGGTTACATTACTTGGGAAAATAATCATCCTGCCTTTTTTGAGCTTATGATCACATGATCATTAGATTTCTTTCCAGTCAGACTGAAAATTGGTAAGAAGCCTTTTTTCTGTCTACACCCATATTCAAAGAATGAGTTATTGCTCTCTGATTGGTTCACCCTGATCACACCTGTTTCCTGTTTCAAGACACCCAACGGAAGTAGACATACTTGCACGTGCATGTTATATTTTTTTTCAGATGTCAAATTGGTATATATATATTTTTTTCTATTTTCTATTAAAAAAAAAAATACTAAATAATTTTACATTCTAAAAGTAATTAAAATAAAAATAGAAAATGCTATTTCTATTTTAAAATGAGTTGTTAGAAAATAATAAAATGTGTTTGTGCCCCATCCTTTTCATCAACTAATACCCTCTTTACACTATAGTACCTGCAGTAAATAATGCCCCAAATAAAACTCAATGAAGGTGTTGAAAATGTGATCATAAGCACCATGAATGAAAACCAGTTGTGTGAATAGGGTATTAGATACAGTGTGAGGCAGCCAATTACAAACTACATAAATCTTCATGTTCTGTCAAAAAGTGTATACAATCCCAATGTCCAAACTGCTAATACAATGGTTAATATAGAGCTTGGCATTTAATAAAAAAATAAATAAAAAAGAGCATTTGCACAGACCTTGGCAGTTATAGCCAATTGAAACTTTACCCACTTACCCAAAGTGATATTCTGCTGTGGTCTCTGGAAACAATCCAGTGTAGAATAAACTCATGATCACCAAAAATGAGTAGATGTATACTAGCAATATGTTAAGCTTTGAGTGAAGAGCTAAACATATCTTGCAAGCCAGGTAATCCGTAGAGCATGCTGTTAAAAAGAAACAGATTCCGCTTAAATCAGCACAATGAATTCAGTTATTAGGACAGCAGCTGCTAGCTGTACTCTTAAATTAAACGGTATGCAGGAAATAATGACACTTCTAGTCCATTCTGTGCACATAATTAAATGGGTGAATATACAGTGCCTTTGGCACTTTTCAGATAACGTATTTCCATCAGAAACAGGGCAAATACAAATGCTCGTTGTATTTTATTTATTTATTTACAAATTGTAGTTCTCATAAAGCAAAATGTTTTAATCAAGTATACACAATGTATTTTGTAAATGGCCCAACTGAATACTATGATGCATAAAAAAGGAGAATACAAATATATATGTAGGATAGCAACTTTCAATTCAGTTCAAATCTGCCTTCTCTATCACAATTGTGTAATATGCTGTTAGGTGTACATTTTAAGTGGAGGCGAAAGGGATGAGGTTTCCAAAAATAATTAAAAATTACATCTGCTGGCTTCTTTCCCTCATTTTTCCAAACAGCTTGAAGTAGTCATTAGACGTGCAAAGAATATGGTCAAATTTTGGCAGAAAGCTTAGGAAAGGTAATTATCATGTACTATAAAAACAACTAGCAGAGGATTTCTCACAAATGAAAAAGGTTAAAGGTGAGGGGACATACATTATAAGGCTTAACTGGCTAAAGTACAAATGGAGATGAATTCTATATTGTGAACATCACAATAAAGAAGGATTTATACGGCATAAACATGGTACGTTCCACATGCTCAGCCCCGGCAGTTATTTATGTGAAAGGCTCCAATAATCTGTGAAAGTACAAAGTTCTTTTAAACAGCTTCCATAATTGTAACATATTTCATTGTGAATCAAGAGTGCTATCGTCAAGGGATTTTGAGATATCTAGAATGTAAATTAGCATTGACAGCAGGGCAGATCAGTGTTAGCCACAGTTTTGGCACAGTTAACAAACCAAATTGATGCAGATTAAAACAGTTTTTTCTTGTTAGGAGTGCAGTACGCTTGTCAAAAAAGTGTTCTGATGGGTGACCATCGGGAGATATCTCTGCACTAATCAATCATCAATCAGTCATGGAAAGTCCTTATTCTGCTCTTATCTGAGCCTCTTCATTACTCCTCATGCACTGGTCTCAGGAGGGAAAAGACAGTGCTTTCATTCAGTATTCGGGGGAGGGGGTTAAGGTGCATGTGTGTTTTTGGTAAGTTCTTGATATATTTGTATTCCATTACATATATAAAATATATCATACCACTCCCATTTACCTTTACAGCAGGCTTATGTTGAATTTATTATTAGTGTACAACTGAGTACAGTAATTATGGACCGGCTTCTCAAGTCAGAGAAATGACACTGAACATAATGAAAGCAGTAGCAAACAACTTCTCTCACTAAAGGTAAAATCATCATTTTGACAGTGATTATATTCAGTTTGTCTTTTCTTGTGTTACAAAGGAAGATGGCCTTGATTGTGTGAAGTGTGTGATCTGCTTGGAACTGCTGTCTTCAGCCTCAAACTTTCAATGTCGAACAGTAAAAGCACCCAAAAGACGCTGTGAATTCTGTTCATTTTTTTATATGCAAAGGCAAAATGTTATGTACAATGAAAGTAAGATAGTCTGTTTCTCTGGGTTCATTGGGGGTCTCAGTCAGGATGCCTTGTGCCATGGGGGGGTTTGAACCAAGAAAGCTTGAGAACTCCAGGTTTAGCTTACAGCAAAAGGAAAGGATCGATTTTTTATTTTGTGTCACAAAGGTAGGCTTCATTGCAGTTCCTTTTTGTTCATCTAGCGGGCTTACTGTATTATAAATGGCAGACTTGGGAAATAAGTACACTGGAAAAAGAATTATCATTAGTTGTGCGTAAGTTTTTTTTTTTTTTTGAAAAATGTAAGGTTTTCCTGTAAGGATATACTGTGACTAGAAGTATGATCAGTGTTTAGTTTCGAAGCAGTTTACAGAGCATGTTTATGATGTTTATAAATAACTCTTATAATTTGTTAACTATATATTAATTTGTTAATATATTAAAGCTTATCACATTTTTTAATCTCTGTGCCTTTGGTATCAGATGACCCACCTTCATGACAGTCTGAACTTCCCCTCATGAAAGTCTAGATCCATCCCTGTAATTGTCTTAATGTTGATAGTTATCAGTAATGAGTGGGCTTTGCCTGGTTATTTAATATTAAAAAAATAAATAAATAAATAAATAAAAATAAAAAAACAGAAACCCCAAAACAACCAGAATAAGTATATGCTAGGATAGGAGGCTAGATTTCTGGAAGAGTTAGAATTACAGCCTCTACTTCATATGGAAATTGAATCTGCTTGTGGCAGATTACCAATTGTTATAAAAACTACAGTTAGGTTAGAGAAATGCCAGGAAGCTGTGTAGTTAGTTCATGTTGGATGTTATCAGATATATCATAGCAATGTTTAGGTTGTATTTTTGTAGTAAAATGCCAATACTTTGAATATGTGTTGACAAACATTCGACTACAGCTAAAAGCAATAGTCAAAAACTGTGTCTTACAATTATACATTGGTAGAATATCCTGTTAGCAGTATGTAACAATGAAGAAAAGAACAAGGCTTTGTTTTAAATTGAGTAGTGTCAGCGCACATTTATTAGATATAATGTGCTAGAGTCGGGCAGTACTGTATCTAAAATACAGCTCAAAATGCCTTGAATGACAAGATGAAATAACATCATATCTAACATACTTGGATTTCCCAGCAAGAGTGAGCATGAAAATTATAGAACCTTGTATGAGAAAATGAAAGGCTTTGATTATTTTTGCTTGTAAAAAATATTTGATGTCTAACAGTATGCATTTAAACTACCAAAAAAAACCCATCAGATTTGGGTTAATTTGCCAAATTCAGAAAGCTGAAATGTGGTGGTGTTCAGTTGGTGGTGTCATCCTAATGTCCCTGTTTGGACGCTGAGACATATTGTTCCCAGGAAACATTCTGCACCATGTTATCACATGCATTCATACCCTCTGGCTTAAAGCATTGGGTTCCAAATCTACATGCTTAGTCCATATGCCAGAACCCATGTTCACGTTAATGTTTTTATTTTTTGTATCTCTTTTTACTGATATAATCATATTAGAGTCAATAATTTGTAAGTAAGTGGGCTACAGTAAAATGTTTTTTTGAAACCGTAGACAAATTAAAAAAAAAAAAAAAAAAAAAATGTTTGGAATCTGGATTCCACTGCACATATCACCAAGTTTTTGACTCAGATCAACTTTTGGAAATGCGACATTCATGCATCATGTCTGTGTATGTTCTCGGCAGGCTCCCTCACATAGAGAAAACACCCACTGTACTCTCCTGCTTCATCTGTCCACAGATAGTTACTTACTAGTACATTATAAAATATACAACATATCTTCATCAATTAAAAGGAATAAAGAGCACCTTACCCTTAAGCGTATTTTTTTTTTTTTTAATGTATTAATGTTTCTTTCCCTCACAATCAAGTGTCACTGGTGTACCTCCTGTACACGTAAATAACATGACAAAAAAAAAAAATAGAATAAATTGAAACCTCTGTATAAAGTTCAAAAAAATTTGTCACAAACGAAGGATAAAATGGTATAAACGGTGTATATATCTATATATATATATCATATATATAATAATATATATATATATATATATATATATATATATATATATATAGTAGTGAGCACAGGAATCAATGGAAATACACACCAAGGCTTTCAGGTACAATGCAGGCTGCACTTCCCAGCCAGCCAAAACTCTAGCTGGATCGTGCAGTCTCTGAGACGGACCTCCAGGTGACGCCGCACCAGCATGGAAGCGACCTGGCCAGTGACAGTGCGGAGGTAGACTTTTGTTAGTGTCCAGTCTCCCAGCAGTCCACCATGTTCTTCAGGGAGGACCCCGGGCTGCAGGATGGAAATGGTGGAGCCAGTATCAACCAGGGCTTTGCGTTGGATCCCATGGAGTAGGCATGGTGTGTGCAGGCTGTTACCATGGCCAACACGGCCCACCATCGCCATTGCATCATTGCTATTGCATCATTGTCATTGCATTGCTCTCACTGAGGGTGGAGGAAAGAAGGTGGATGGAGTGGCAGTCCCCCCGCCTATGCCACTCTGCTTTCATTTCTCACCGGCTGTGGGTTTTCTGGGCTCCTGCAGTTCCAATAGCGTCTCTCTGGCATGGTCTGCTTTACAACGGCGGAGTACTCATCTCCATCACTCCAACTCCTCTTCTATTGCCTCACAGACTTTTAGAGTCCGGTCTCGCTCGCCCTCCTTGAGCACGGCCCGACCCTTTCAACATGGGCCAAGGCCTGCTCCAGGGAGGTTGAAGCGACAAGTCGGACCTGCTGTTGGAGTGCGGTGGGGTTCAGGTCGCAGATGAACACCTCCATCACCTAGTCTTTTTGTACAGCCGAAATAGCGCTGTAGAGCCGTGGAGAGGGTGTGGAAGTCTTACTGCTCCTCCGGGTCTAAATCGAACAACATTTGCAGTGCCCTCCCTTCCAGCGCTGTCGCCAGCTGTCCTGCCTTTTCTTCTGGTTTCCAGCTGTTCGCCAAGGCCGCTAGGCAGAACTTCGCCTGGTAGGCTTCCCAGGGCAAAGTTCGATCGTAGCGGCCTACCTTGGTGTTGCTTTTGCTTGCTGGCCTCATTGGTTCAGCCATAACAATGAGCTAGGGCCGCCCTGACGGGTCAAGGATCCTGCCATCTTGGAGCTGCTTACTGCCATCCTCTTCCTGGTCAGTGCCGTTCTGAGGTAGCCTGCTTGGCTTCTGGCTTCTTTCCATGGCAGCAAGAGCTTGCAGCTGCGGGTTTTCAGGGGTGTGAGTTTTGCCCTTCCACTGCTTCTCCGCCACATTCCCTGGAGCTCTTCTGTTAGATGCGTGACTTTTTCAATAAGGCACAACTTACTGTAGTTTTTCAGCCTCCAGGCCTCTGCTTCCTTGTCCCAGCAAGGGGTCAGCAGGTGTGTGCTGTACATCCTGTTTCTAACACCAGTGTAGCAAGCATGAGAATGCGATAGTCTTTACAAGTTACCTTCTTTAACGTGTCAGACTTGCACATAATGTATTGCTTTAGAAGCAATATCAATATTCAATACTGTGAAATAATGGGAAGACATATAAGGGAGAACAGTCTTGCTGATTTACTTGCTTGCAAAATACTCAATTATATACAAAACAATTTGGGTACATTTCCAAAAAAATAAGCTGCAGATAAAAAATAAAATAAAATAAAAATAAAGTTTGTCGTGAAGCAAAAAAACATTTTTTTTTCCACATGTTGCTTGCTAACTTGGTAACATATTGCATTATGTACTATGAACATTAAATTAAGAGCTGATGAGTATGTTTTCATTGACTTCTAGTTGAATGAATCAGTAACTATCTACAAACGTAACCCACTTCCACATATCCCACTGTGTCATATGATTTTAAGCATAGAGCTCAACCTTTATCTACAAAAGCTGGGACAACAACAAAGTTGGCTTTCTAACTAACTGGAATCATATATCGCTAAAAAAAACTGTGTAACCCATACAAGGTATAGAAAAATGTTAAATTAGTACGCATTTTTTGGAAGACAGCTGACTTTGTATTGGGCAGTGGTCGGGTAGTTTGTCAAAACACTCTCATACAAGGAAGCAAGTTATTATAAAACCAAAAGTTTTATCACACAACAACTAAAAAGAAATCAGAATGTTCCCCAATAAGAAGCAAGAAATTACTCAATCATTGTATTGAATCAACCACAGAAAGTGCAAACAATTAACACTGGGTAAAAGATTTTAAGTCACTTCAAAGAAATAGCACAACAAGTATTATTAGTAGGCTTTGTAGATAGCAAATAGACAATAACACTTTTTTAGTGATTAGGAAGTGTTTTTCCAGGTAATCTCTGTGAATTTTTTTTTTTCCCCTCACATTTTAGGCTCAAATCCCGCCTATGAATGCAGTCATGACGCCTCACACCTTGTCAGGATTATACTGAAGTGCACCTCCTGACCTATCCAGGAAACAACAAGATGGTCAAAGTTGGCATAACACAGACGCAGTATGACAATTTATACAGTATTTCTCAAAAATTGTAGGCAGTGTTAATCTTGGGGACAGCAAATTGTATAACAGTGCACAGCAGTCTAATAATAAAATATTTGTTAAAAAAAAAAAAAATGTGTATTTTATTCTTTAAATGTTTAGATTGCTTGTTTTGACAATGGTTATCACTTTCAATTTTTAAATGAGGCTGTCATTAGTTTAGACTTGACCGCACCTCGTTGTCGACAGCATTTTGTTGTCGTTCAGGTTTATGATTAGCAGGTTGACGTTCAGAACCTATGAAAACTTTATGCTGATGAGGTATCCGTTAACCGTTAATCCGTTAAGATGTGCTGAAAGTAGGAGAGGGAGGGGTTAAGACTGACACCAAGGTTGTTGGTGGGTGAGGATGAGGTGCTGGATTCAAGTAGAATAGAGATAGAGAGATAGAGAGCTTCAACAACATTACTGAGGAGTTGCTTCCAGACTCCCACAATTCTCTGTAAAAAGTGCCTCCTATTTTTTGTTTTGAATGCCCCTTTATCTAATCTCTATTTGTGACCCCTGGTCCTTGTTTCTTTTTTCAGGTCGAAAAAGTCCCTTGGGTCGACATTCTTCTTCTTCTTCTTCT